>NC_037672.1:89772934-90000958 GCF_003255815.1 Theropithecus gelada | reverse complement strand
TCTTTTTTTTCTTTTTCTTCTTTTTTTTTTTTTTTTGAGGCAGAGTTTTGCTCTTGTTGCCCAGGCTAGAGTGCAATGGTATGATCTTGGCTCACTGCAACCTCCACCTCCTGGGTTCAAGCGATTCTCCTGCCTCAGCCTCCCAAGTAGTTGGGATTACAGGCATGCACCACCACACCTGGCTAATTTTGTATTTTTAGTAGAGATGGGGTTTCACAATGTTGGTCAGGCTGGTCATGGACTCCTGACCTCAGCTGACGAACCTACCTCAGCCTCCCAAAGTACTGGGATTATAGGCCATGCCTGGCCCACCCTGTTACTTTACAAAATGATCTCCTGTTTGGTAAGAAATCTCGAAGGGCACATCACAGAAGGCCCAGAGAGTCTATGAGAAGCACAGCCACTGTCTAATGATTATGACTGTGGGAGACACACCAGACAGAATGCACTGTGGGGTTGGGCATATAAGGAAACAGCAGGAAGGGCAAGAGTCTTTTTCTTTTCTTTTTTCCTCTTTTTTCTTTTCTTTTTACTTTGTTGCCCAAGCTGGAGTGCAGTGGCATAATCATAACTCACTGCGGCTTCCAACTCACAGACTAAGGTATCCTTTAGCCTCTGCCTCTAAAATAGCTAGGACTACAGGTGCACACAACCGCACCCAGCTAATATTTTTCCTATAGAGATGGGATCTCACTATGTTGCCCAGGCTGGTCTCTAACTCCTGGCCTCATGTGATCCTCCCACCTCAGCCTCCCAAAGTGCTGGTATTACAGGTATGAGCCATTGCACTAGTTGACAGTTTCTTACATAGAGTCCCACACCATGGTGATGGATAGAGTCCACCCAATTTCTCAGTTTGTGCCAACTATCCCGTTAGTTTAACATTTGTTATTACCTTACCTCAGGCAGAGTGGATGAAGTCACAGCTCTTATTAAAGATAAAATCAGTGGTTGTGGTGGGGGAAGATCTGTATATCACACTACACAACCCGTTGTCACATTCATGAGTTGCTCAGGCTGAACCTGATTTATGGCAAGAGCAGATAATGTGCCACATTGACCTATGTTTTCAGAAAGCTCTTGAGAAAAACCATCAGGTGCAATGGTTAATGTAAAAGTTAGTTATGAGATCCACCATAATATGGAGGACCAAATGACCTGGGAAAGAAGACTAATTATTATTCTAAAATGGTGACATTCTTAGGAAGTATATAGATAACTTCTGGGGTTTTGCTTCCAAAAGTGGCTACCTTTTCTTGGACAGCCTCCGATAAGATAAACAAAAAAGTTAAGCAAAATATTTCAAACATCTGTTTGAAGGTGCGGAGGCCAAAGCAACTCGATCTTGGATGCTAATCCGCCATGCTGACATCTGATTAACTTTTTTCTGGCAAGTCCTCTAAGATTGCCAGTTTATCTATTTTACTTTGTGTAAGAGCACATGCACTGTAAATCTTGCCCTTAGGCCAAAACAACTTTGACGTTATTGCACTTTGATTGTTCTACACATGCCTTCTGAGTCACCTCCACACTATGGTATATAAACCCTGGGGCTGGGGATTAATGGTGCAGGGATCCACCATCTTATCTTGCTGCCACCCAAGACACAGGCAAGACTTCTGTTTATAAGTCCCTATTAAATGCTTCTAAGAAACTGGATTTGTCAGTCTTTTTATTCTCTCAGTTCGCTCAGACTTTTGGGAGTAGGTTTGCATAGTCCTGCCCACTGCAAAACAGAAAGACTTGAAAATCTACTAAGGAAGGGAAGATTTGTGGGGCAAACGTCTGGAAGAAGAAAGAAGCCAAGAGAGATTAGCCTAGCCTTTAAGGCCACTTTCCCTGCTTCATGCAGTTGTCAATTCTGAAAGTGAAAGCAGAGGCTGAGGAGCTCGGAAGAACTTTAGAAAGTTGCACTGGGACAGAGGGACAAAACCCAGAGTTCAGGGTCTTCGAAAAAGGATGGGATCTGGTAAACCCCCAGACATATGATCAGGGCCCTGAAAAGCTAGTGGGGTCTATGTAAGGATGAAGTAGAAGTACTCCAATACTCACAGGGCAAAATCTCAGTTCTAAACCAACTCAGTCCCTGATGAGATTGGGGTGATTGCCTGTAGTCCAACTATCTGCCAGAACAACAAGTGACTTCTTTCTGGAAAAATACATCACCCATGAGTGACACATATATGAGGTAAAATTCTGCCTCACTTGTGAAAAATGAATTCAAATTTAAAACAATGAGATTCAATTTATCTTCAGCAAAGCTAACAGATGAGGAAAATAACAAAATCTAGTGATGCTGATGTGAATTTTCTCATACTATATGATTACATTTGGGTTCTGCCAAGAGTGACTTCTAAGCTTGATCTTGCTGCCTTTTTGGGACACGTGACCTCATACCTTCTCAGCTAAGGATGATTGGACCAGGAGCACACACCAGTCCCAAGATAGATGGTGGGCATGAGAGGTCATGAAGATTTGGGGTAGATTGACATTTTACCTTGTTTATATGCCAGTAAGTCAGAAGCAAAAGCTGATTAGCAAAGAACAGCAGTATGAGATGTTGCACAGTTCCCTGAGAGATGAATTGGACAGCTTTAGGGGCCACAGTTCCAGGTCCAGAACCTGTTTTCCCAGCTGTTTTTGTTCTGCTTTTTGATATAAGTGTTTGGATATCTATAAGATGGACAAGTGAAGTCTTAAAATAAAACTTCTTTTATTAAATATGTGTCTTCCAGAACCGCACATTATGTCTCTCTTTTTTTTTTTTTTTTTTTTTTTTGTGGCAGGGTCTTGCTCTGTTCCCCACACTGGAGTGCCGTGGCATGATCACAGCCCACTGCAATCTCCACCTCCCTGGCTCAGGCAATCCTCCCACGTCAGCCTCCCAAGTGGCTGAGCCCACAAATATGTAACGTCACACCCAGCTGATATTTGTAGTTTTTGTAGACATGGGATTTCCAATGGTCTCAAACTCCTGGGCTCAAGCAATCTGCCTTTCTCACCCTCCCAAAATGCTGGAATTACAAGCATGAGCCACCACCCCCAACCCATGTCTACATTTCCTTATACACAATGTTAGCAATTAATAAAAAATAAACAGACCTTCCTAAAATAGATAACAACTTTTTAAAAAGGGGAAAATCAATATTAAAATGACTCATAGGAGATTCAGATGTTAGGGTTATTTGTTACGGAGTTTAAATTACTATAAATTAATTTGGATAAGAATTTATAAGTCAGAGAATTTTAGCAGAGAACTGGAAACTATGAAAAAGAATCAAATGAAAATTCTGGAACTGAATATTCAAAATATATAATTCATAACTCAGTAGATTATATTTAACAGAAGATTAGATAAAATATAGATAGAATTATTGAAAAGAAAATAGGCCAGAAAGAAATTAGGCTAAAGCACAGAAAAACCAAAAAAGAAAATACAGAGCAGAGCCAAGAGATTTATGACACAGTGTAAAGGTCTAAAGTATGTGAAATTAAAGTCCTGCAAAAAGAGGAGAGAGAAAGTGGTGAAGCAATATTTAAAGAGATAATGTTCAAGAATTTTCCAAAACCAATTAAAGACAACAAACTCCAATTCAAAATTGCTACAAAGCTCCAACCAGGACAAATATAAAGAAATCAAACCTAGAAGTAAAACTTCTGAAAAACAAAGACAAAAATCCTTATAAGCTGCCACACATAGATAGAAACTATATGGATAAATTAAAAGCAATTTCTTATGAGTCATTTTTCTATTGATTTTCCCCTTTTAAAACAAGTTATCCTTTTTTAGGAGGGCTGATTATTTTTTATTACCTGAAGGCACTGGAGCATAAACAAAGACAGCCAGATTCAAGCGGAAAGTTGACACTTGGGTCAAGAGAATGGCACAGGTGAATTCCCCATTTTTTACAGTTTATAGCCTAGGTCATGCCACAGTCATCACCTCATGCATGACTAAAACTTTTATAGAAATTTCACAGTATTTCCAAGAACCAAAGGACGAATTTCAAGACAACTCTAGACAATTTCAAGACAGGCCTCTAGAAAGTGAGGGAGAGAATCCCAGAAACAGCTAGAGAGAATTCCCGAATTCTGAGTATAAACTCTACCCAAATCTTCAGGTGGTTCCTGACCACCACACATTTGCAGAGTGAGTTGCAAGCAGCCCAGCTAAAGACAAAACTACTAAAATGAATTTTTAGTTGCCACTCAACAGAGTTTGCGATTTGAATTGAAGCAAATTAATCAACATTCTTTGGAGGAATTTGACATAATCCAGAGTTTCCACACACACACACAAAAAACACACTATGCAAGATAATATTCAGAATTATTTAATTTTTGAAGAACCCAAAAATATAACCCAATCTCCAAAGAGAAGACTATCAGCGAAGACTGGTCCTAAGGTGATCCAGATGTTAGAATTTGTAGACAAGAATTTTAAAGCAGTATCATTACTTGCTCCTCAATAATATAAAGAAAAATGTGATCATAATAAGTGAAATGATAGGAAATCTCAGCAAATAAATAGTAACAAGAAAATACAACTATGAGTGGAAATTCTGGTGCTCAAGAGATATGATACCTTAAAAAAAAAACTTACAGGGGAAATATTTCATGTGAATGAAGATACATCAATGAATGAATACAATATGAAGAACAGAAAAAATGAACATCACTTAGGGATCTATGTGATAATATCAAAGATTTAACATATATATAATTGGAGTTTCAGAAGGAAACAAGGGGAGGGGTGAGAAAAAAATAGAATTAAAGGGACTTCCCCAAAGTTGGTGAAATACATATATGTACATATTTAAGAAGCTCAGAAAACCCAAAAAAGGGTAAATATGAATAAAACCATGCCTAGGCATATCATAGTCAAACTGAGGGTAAATATGAATAAAACCATGCCTAGGCATATCATAGTCAAACTGTTGAGAATCAAAGATAAAAATCAAAAGCAACCAGGATTTTAAAACCCATACATATATACAAGGGAAAGACAATTTCACTACTACTGCCTTCTCATCAAACATAATGAAGGTCAGTACGGAACCAATACCCATAATGTGGTAAAATTAAAAATAAGCTTTTCAACTCAGAATTTCTATATCCAGTGAAAATATACTTCAAGAATAAAGGTGAAATTAAGACAATTTCAAACAACTGAAAATCATGACAATATGTTCCTAGCAGTCTTACAGTACCAGAAATGCCAAAAGAATTTCTTCAGGCTGAAGTAAAATCTTATCAGATATAAATAGTAAGAATACATGTTGATAGAAGGGAAGTAATTTAGTAATAAAAAGTAATCAAAATGAGGATAATAAAAGGAGACAAAAATGAATGTGCACGTATGATAAAGTAGAAAAATGGTAGATTTAAACTCAAATATATCAGTAATTACATTAATTACAAATGGATGAATTACTCTATTTAAAAGACAAAGACACTCAGAACAACAAAAACAACATCCTATGTGCTGCCTTCAAGACACAAATTTTAAATATCAAAATAACGAAATAAAAGAGTAGATAAAGATAGATCATTGCAAACATTAACAAAGAGAAGGCTGGTAAAACAATTCTAATATCAAAGTAGGTTTTAAGGCAACTGACATTTCTCTTTTTTTTTTTCTTATTTTCTTTAATTTGGACAATTTATATTTTACAGCATTAAAAATTTTTGCTTTTGTGTGAAAAAAAAATCCCACAAGCACTTAGAGTATCAAAGAAATGGCATTTCAAAAAGTCTATGCTAGCACTTTTTAAATCTTCTTATGAACATTTGCAAACATGCAATTACCAACACTTGACCGGTATTGTTTCATCTGAATCTTCATGTCTTCCCCATTAGAGGAGCTCACTGTCCCTGTTTTGTTTGTTTGTTTTGCTTTGTTTGTTTTTTTGAGACGAAGGCTCACTCAGTCGCCCAGGCTGGACTAAAGTGGCGCGGTCTCCACTCACTGTAACCTCTGCCTCCCAGGTTCAAGCGATTCTTTGGGCAACTGACATTTCTAAACATAACTCACATTATTAAAGACAAGGGGGGACACTTCATAACGGTAAAATGTTCAATCCATAGAAAATAGAACAATTCTGTTTTATGCACCTAATGATATGGCTTCAAAATATAAGAAGCAAAAAGTTATAGAAGCAAAGAACAAATAGACAAGTCTGCAATCACAGTTGAAGATACTAACACATCTTTCTCAATATCTGATAGAACAAGTAGACAAAGAGACAACATGGATATTCAACATTTAAATGACACACTTACAAAACTTGACCTAATTGACTTATACAACACACTACTTTCAACAATTTCAGATTAGACAATTTGTTAAAGTGTACACAAAACAGTAACAATACCAACCACATGCTGGAACAAAAAGCAAGTCCCAACAGACTTCCAATAAAGTACCAAGACAGCAACTCTAAATCATGGCCTTAGATGTCGGGACAGTGATGACCTTTGGGAAGGAATGCAATGATTGGAAGAGGACAGGAAATGGGTATCTGGGATGGTAATAATGTTCTGTTTCTTATACTGGGTACTGGTCGCATGACTGAATTCTGTTTGTGAAAATGTATTGCACCATGTGAGTTAGTTTACGTGCACTTTTATGTGTATAAATTTATGTGCACTTTTCTGTATGTTCTACTTAATAAGCAGTTAATAGCAGCAACACCTTCCTACAAAACAAAACAAAACAACAAAAAAAAAACCCACAACAAAACTTCAAGCCCAGTGAATTCTTCCAAACATTTAAGGAAGATATAACAGTACCTTTGGAAACTTGTTTTATAACATCAGTGTACCCTAAGAACTTCACAAAACAATGTTGTAAGTCAATTTCTTTTGTAAACTTAGGTGCAAAAGTCTTAGGCAAAATATGATCAAATTCAGCTGAGCAAAAATATAAACATCATCAAGTTGAGTTTATTCTAGGAATGAAAAGTTGGTTAACCTTTGAAAATCAATCAATGCTATCTACTGTATTTACAAAATAAAGGGAAAAATCATATAATAATCTCAGTAGACACAGTAAAAAAGATTTCATATGATTAAGCATTCAGTCATCTGAGAAATGCAAATGAGTAACCCCCCCACCCACCAGAGAAACACTTCTAACCGTAGAATGGCTAAAATTAAAATGACTGACAATACCCAGTTTTGGTGAAGCTGTGGAGCCACTACGTAGCTAGTAGAGTGTACTTTGGTAGAAATTCTATGCAGAATTGTTTGGCATTATATACTAAAGTTGAACATACATATATCCTATGACTCATTCCCCGCTAGGTATATATAGTACTCATCAGAAATGCTCGTATGAGTGCATCTAATGACATTGAAATGAATGTTCAGAGAAAACTACCCCTCAACAGCATAGATGATTATCACAATTTCAAAATCAAATAAAAGAAACCAGACACAATTCATTCCCTGTGATTCTGTTTATTTAAGGTTCAAAAACAGGAAAACTAACTTAAGGTGTTGGAAGTCAGTACACTGGTAACCTCTGAGATGGGGTGAGGAGAGAGTAATGGATGGAAGGTGGATTTCTAAGGTACTGGTACTAATTTGTCCTAGGGTGATGGTTATATAGGTTTCTTCATTTTGTGGCAGTTCCTCAACCTGTATATTTAATATTTGTGCCATTTTCTGGTATATGCATTCTACTTCCATAAAAGAGTTTATATTAACATGATAGCATACAAAGTTACCCATTTTACTGAAGTTCTAAAACCTTTGAATCACTATATAAGTACTGGTCATGTTTCTTGTTCTACATGTAAAGCAGCAACAATTTATCCTGCAACTGTATAAACCCTAATGTAACTCAAGAATGGGGCCAATGAGTACAACATAGAGCTTTAGATGTGGTATGGGAAGCATCCAGATAGATCCCTGAACTGTCACAATGGAATCACAGAGCTGTCAGGGATCTCAAAGAACAGGGGAGAGCAATTTTGGAAAATCCATTATGGGGTAGGGGCTTTGATGAAGGCTTGGTTAACAAATACCCTACAGAACTCCCTAATGTCCCTCTCCCTCATAGAGGGCACCTCCTGGATCACAAGCAATTGAGAAGAAAAGTTTGACACCAAAATAATCATAAGTAACATCTTCTGAGTGCTTTATGTGAGCCAGGCCCTGTTCTAAGCTCTTTGAAGGCAATAACTTCTTAGTTCTCGCTACACTATGAGGTAGGTGTTAGGATATTATTATTCTTACACAAAAATGTAGACGTTATTAATCTCATTACACAGATGAAAGCATGAGAGGCACAGAGTGGTTAAGCTATTTCCCCAGGATCACACATTAAATAATAAGAGGCAGCAAGATTTGAATCCAGGCAATCTGGCTACAGAGCCCATACTCTTAACTTTTATCCACATAGCTAGCTCTTCTAGGCTAATGAGCACCTTCACAAACTGCTTTTGCATATACACTCAGTAAGGGTATCAAATACCATTTTTTTAATGCAGTGGAAGAATGTTCTTTCTACCCAAAGAAAATATTGTGGTTTTTTTCCCTCCGTTGGCTGTGGTTAGAAACTCATCTGTGTGGAAAGCCTTCACTTTGGCAACTTTGTAATAGAAAACCCTTCCTGCAGCCTAGTCACAGGGGAAATGTGGAATCATGCAAAGCTGCTGACCAACTAGAAGCTTCTGACTTAAGAGGAGCTTGGGTGTGACAGTAAGTAATTCTCCTGATCACAGCAGTGGAAGGATCCCTTTCTTGGCAAAGCCCTTTTCTGCTCAAGGCTGGCCCAGTGTCAAACCCTAAGTCCCTGGGAAGAAGGGAGGTTATAGATTGAATGTCATTTTGCAACATCAGAGTTTTCTCATTGGGACCCTGTAAGTTCTAAGCAACTAAATAGAAAGTGTCTAAGGAATGTACTAACAGTTAAGATATTAGCATTTCCTACCATTGGACCCATTTCTTTCTGTAAATATGTGTTTCTGGAAATGATGGTTTAAAGAAACTAAGGGAAGACAAATAGAACACTGACCTGGCTTAGATTGTCCACAGGTGCCAGGCTGTCTGGGGACTCTATGGTTCCAGCCCAGGTAACAGTTAGGTGTTAGCAGATGGCAAAGTGTTTGCTAGAATGATGCTTGAATGAAGCCATCATGAATTTTTGTAACCCGTGCAGTATTTCTGCTTGCCTGGGCAGTGATCTCCACATGTGAGACCTGATAATTATGGCTCATCTCATGCAACTTAATTATATGCAGACTAATTTTAAGGATACTCATAGATGTTGACTTGGTGCCACAAACAACTCAAAAATTTTCAGTCATCAAATAAAGAAGATTCATAAAAATAACTCTTTTTATAGTAAGTCATCACTTCTTGACTTAATTTCTGTTTCTTAGAGGAGAGCTGTTGCAGATTCTCTCAATGGGACAGATTTAGTTTCTGTTGTTTTGATGCTATGTCCCCCAAATGCAGCAACAACCAACAACATATGACTGAGATGCTTTGCCTATTGTTCATGACTTAGCGATCAATAAGATTCTGTGTTCCTTACATAACTTTAAAATATGTTTCATGCTGGGCATGGTGGCTCACACCTATTAATTCCAGCACTTTGGGAGGCTGACATGGGAGGATCACTTGAACCTAGGAGTTTGAGACCAGCCTGGCAACATAGTGATACCTCATCTCTACAAAACCAAATTAATTTAACAAAATAGCTGGGCATGGTGGCATGTGCCTGTAGTCCTAGCTACTCGGGAGACTGAGGCAGGAGGATCCCTTGAGCCCAGTAGTTTGAGGCTGCAGTGAGCTATGATCATGCCACTGTACTTCAGCCTGGGTAATGGAGTGAGACCTTGTCTCTAAATCTATCTATCTATCTATCTATCTATCTATCTATCTATCTATCTATCTATCATCTATCTATCTAAAATATTGACTGGGCACAGTGGCTCAAACCTGTAATCCCAGCACATTGGGAGGCTAAGGCAGGCAGATCACTTGAGACTAGGAATTCGAGACCAGTCTGGCCAACAGGGTGAAACCTCATCTCTACTAATATACATATGTATATATACAGACACACACATATATATACACACACACACATATATATACACATATATATACACACACACACACACATATATATACATATATATATACACACACATACACACACACATCCAGATGTGGTGGCAGGTGCCTGTAACACCAACTACTCGGGAGGCTGAGGCATGAGAATTACTTGAACCCAGGATGTGGTGGCTGCAGTAAGCTGAGATCCTGCCACTGCACTCCAGCCTGGACGGCAGAGTGAGACCCTGTCTCCATTAAAAAACAAAACAGACTATATATTCATCAAAATAATAGATGAACACAGTGATATGAATTGTATAATTCAGAAAGTCTTCTAACAAAAGCCAAGTCATCTGTACCACTCATTCCCAGCCCAATCCACTCCTTAGCATATTTTTAATATTCAATCACTTTCTCATGTTAGTTGATGGCTTATTCTCCAATTATCTCTGTTTACTACTGAAACATTTTATTCATTTGGTTTACTGTGGTCTTGTTCTTGAACATTTTGGACTTTATTCAAATGAAGAATGAGCTGTCAGTGAAACTGCAAATTCACTACTGTTCTTGAGCCTCTCAGGGAGCAGTGGTTGCAGAGCAAGCAACTAACTTGAAATTTAAAAATCAACAGGCACATCCAAGGAGCAGTGGGCCATGAGCACTTCCTTGCCCAGGGCAGATGCTTCTAGATGCCATACAAGTTGGCAAGAAGAATTCAACTAAGATATTTAATTAATTGTTAAAGGCAGAGTATCGGGAGAACCCACTCCCAATGTTTAACGTGAGTTCTTTTCTATTTCCTAAGTGTCTTGGCTGGGTTGGGAAATAAAGGGAAAGGGCACGAGAGAGAGAAATTTAAAGCTGTGTGTCTGGGGGAGCCATCACATGTCGGCAGTATCCATGATGTTCCCCGAGCTGTAAAACCAGTATGTTTTTATTAGAGATTTTCAAAGGGGGAGGGAGTGCATGAATAGGGTGTGGGTCACAGAGATCATATACTTTACAAGGTCATAAAATATCACAAAGCAAATGGAGGCAGGGCGAGATCACAGGACCACCAGATGAGGTGAAATTAAAATTGCTAATGAAGTTTCGGGCACGCATTGTCATTGATAATATCTTATCAGGAAACAGGGTTTGAGAGCAGACAACCTGTCTGACCAAAATTTATTAGGTGGGAATTTTCCTCCTCCTAATAAGCTTGGGAGCACTACAGGAGACTGGGGCTTATTTCATCCCTTTGACCATAAAAGATGGCACGCTTCTAAAGGGGCCATTTATAGGCCTACCCTCAGGGCACATTCTCTTTCTCAGGGATGTTCCTTGCTGAGAAAAATAATTCAGCGATATTTCTCCTATTTGCTTTCGAAAGAGGAGAAATATAGCTCTGTTCCGTCCGGCTCACCAGCGGCCAGTTCAAAGTTACCTCTCTTGTTCCCTGAACATCGCTGTTATCCTGTTCTTCTTTAAGATGCCCAGATTTCATATTGTTCAAACACACATGCTCTACAAACAATTTGTGCAGTTGACACAATCATCACAGGGTCCTAAGGTGACATTCATCCTCCTCAGTTTAGGAAGAAGATGACGGGATTAAGAGATTAAAGACAAGACAGGCATAGGAAATCACAAGGATATTGATTGGGGAAGTGATAAGTGTCCATGAAATCTTCACAATTTATGTTCTTCTGCCGCGGCTTCAGCTGGTCCCTCCGTTCGGAATCCCTGACTTCCCGCAACAGCAGAGTGTGAGCTAGCATAATAATATAGAAACTTCAGAAGGTACAGGATTTGAACCCACTTGCAAGTTCTTCACTAAACCTGACCAAACACTCACAAGAAAAGTTAGGGCAGGTTGAGGATGGTTTATATCATGGCCAAGGAACATTGAGCTTAGGGAGTTAACCTCTTTCACAGCAAGCCTGCTCTCTGTCTGGGGGAAGATGTTTCCTTATCCCTTAGGCTCCTCTCTGCAAACATAACCCCTAGGAGTGGCCGAGACAGGCATGAGAGCCTCACACTCTTAGCATACCCAGCAAGAACTGGTGGGGACCCACATAACCATCTCCCCTCCCAGCATGTCCAGAACCAGTCTCAGAGGACCCTGCATGGGTAGTTTCTTCCATTAAATAAGGAAGTTATCTTTAAATAGGGATGATCCCTTTTCTGCCTGTGATGCCTGGGCCACAGGCTTGCTGCTGAGAATAGGAGGATATGAAATAATGGGAGGGAAAGATTGGAACCTGCCCCTTCCTGCCTTGAGGGATTGTGGGAGGTGATAAGAGAGGAAGTGAGATGGCCTTTCTCAATACAGAAGTAGACATATGGATTAGAGCAGACCAGGAAAATGCTGACAGCATCAGGACTCTGGGAAGGCAACCACCTCAGACACCAACATGGGGCCACCCCAGCCAAGAAAGCCCAGTGGTGCAGTGCAGTGAAGGAGAAGGGGGCTGGAAGCCAGCTGTCCAGAGATGCTCTCTGCTCCATTGTGGTGTGGCTTTGACCCAGACCCAGGATGAGAGTGAACTGGGCCTCATTTCTGTGCCTCCCTAGGTTCACCTGGCCACATGCTCCTGGACCCACTCATGAGGCTGTGGCCAGCCATGGGAAATCCTTTCCATTTCTTCCCCTCATTTCTAATTTTAGGTACCTTGGGCTAGTAAGGCTGTAGTTTGGCCAACTTGACCTGGAGGAGCATGACTTGCCCCAGGTGATGCTATTGACCTTACCTCTTAATGGCCTGCTGTGTGCCCTATGGGAGCTATTGTTGCTGAAGCCAGAGCTCCACCATGTTCAAAGTCAGATGCAACATGGTTCGACTTCCCTCAGTGCTGCCTAGAGAGGCTGGGAGCACAGACGTGCAGAAAAGTTTTGTGCATTACTTTGTATCTGCATTCCCTTGGTCCCTACTTTAGTTACCTTTTTTATTCATTCTGGCTTCCTCAGGATTGACTCCCACCCCACCCTAGTGATACACTGGCTTTTAAGTTTTACTGCAGACTCTTTTTCCAGGCAGCCCAGCCTCAAGTGGCATGTGTGTTGAAGTTAGTTAGGGGTTGGCCTGGGGACCTTGTCAAAGAGGATCTCCACAATGAGTGTCAGATGGCTGTAGGGATGGGAGTAGAAGAAAGTGAGAATCAGACTTCACAGGTCACAGTGCTTGTGGGAGTCTGGGTGGGGGCAGGTCAGTCAGGGGAGGTCACCAGGCCTTGACAAAGCCAGAACAAGTGACAGTTGCTTTTAGCCAGAGACTGACAATAAGATGAGCAGTCACTGAGCAGTCCAGCGACACCTCCTGCAAAGCCACCTCTGAGAAGCCCTATGCTTCAAAGCCTCAAAAACAAAGTGTGCCCTCATATATCCAGATGCCAAGCCCAGGAAAAAAAATGAAGCAGAAACAAGTCAGAGAGGTGAGTCATTCCAGGGAGGCTGCTTTGACCAGTCCTAAAAGAGAGAGTTCAGTGAATTTTTAAGATTAAAATTGGAAATAGAGATGAAACCATTTAGATTGGAAGTGATAGAAATATTTTTCATTGACAAGTCTCAGTTGTTTCTGCTATCCAGGGTGGTGGGGGCCCCAGGAAGACGATCAGTTATAGATGAAAGAAAGAAATTCCATTTCCTCTGCAAATCTGCGTGCCTTGTGAGTAATGTCATGACCCTGCTATAATTCACTGGAGTTGTAGAGGAGAGCCTTTGCTGTTGGCCAGGATTATAGACATGAGGAGCACCCAGAATGGAACTAGATGGGCAGGCAGGAGATGTGAGCATGGCTTTAACCAACTTTGTAACTGGGAGTGAATGGTTTCTTTCTCTTTAAACCTGGCCATTTGACCAGATCTGTGATTCTAAAGTCGGGGTTGCAAACTGCAAATGCCCACAGGGGGCAGGGCAGATAAGGTAAAAGGAAGAAGTGGAACAGATGGGAAATGGGTGAACTGGAGCCCCTTTCCCACCATGTACACAGGGCAGATGCTGCTTGACTCCTTCAGGAATAAAGTTTGGTGTTTGGAGATAATAGATTATGTTTACTAAGGGTTTAGTATGTGCTAAACAAATCAATGATCTCATTTTAAGCTCACAATAACCCTATTCAGGAGGTCCTATTATTATCTCCATTTTTCAGATGAGGAAAATAGCTGGAGTTCCTTCCAATCCTGAGGCACAGAGAGGTTAAATAACTTGATGAAGGTCAAAGAAGTAGAAAGTGGTAGAACTAGGATTCAGACCCAGGCAGTCCAGCTGCAGAGCATGCTTGATCATGACTGCACAGTTTTCCTGATTGTTCATGATTAGTGAGACATTGAGATTTTTAAAAACTTAAAATCTTGCAATTAAAAAATGAAAAGTTAAAAAAAACAAAAACTCAGTGAGCTGCAGAAGACCAAAGTGAAAACTCAGCCAGCTTCAGAAGGTCTGTGGGTTGCCAGCTTGTATTTGGCATTCCAAGGCAATGAGTCATGATATATCCTTGGAAAGCAATGATTTTGTGGGGTTGTTTTCCCCAAATATTCATACCAGAGTTTAAACTTGTAGATTTTCCTTCAGAGTAGTCAAGTCAGGCACCTATGCACTGTTTCAGATAATGCTTCTATGGCTCAAAATATTTTCGAAATTCCACATTTGGAATTGCCTTCAGAAATCTTCACATATCAGTTATATTATTTTGTGGTCAGATCTCATTTGGTGAGATATGGCTGAGAGTGTGTGTGCATGTGCATACACACCTGTGCTTATGCACGCGTGCACGCGTGCGTGCGCGCGCGCGCACACACACACACACACACAGTGTGGCTGCTCATGTTTTGCTGATGGATACACAGAGGCATGTAGAGAATACCACATTTCCAGAACAACAAAGAATTAGTGGAGGTTTCAGAGGTGTTTTAACCAGAGTGACTCCATCTTGAATAGGTGTGAGAGGAATCAACAGGACTAGTTTTGCAAGGTTCAGGCCACAAAGACCTCGCTGATCAAATGAGATGTGGTAAAGAGACTGGCCAAAACCCATCAAAACTAAGATGGCCATAAAAGTGACCTCTGTCATCCTCACTGCTCATTACAAGCTAATTCAAATGTATTAGCATGCTAAAAGACACTCCCACCAGTGCCATGACAGCTTATAAATGCCATGGCAACATGGCAATTGTTGAGGGAACACAAACATTCAGACCACAGCATTCCACCTCTTTCCCCCACTAAATGTATGTCCTTTTCACAGGCAAAATAGATTCATTCCATCTCAATAGCCCCAAAAATCTTAACTCTTCGAGGATCAACTCAAAAGATTAAAGTCTTAATCAAATTTGGATTGATATGGTTTAGATATGTGTTCTTTCTAAGTCTCATGTTCAATTGTTATCCCTAGTGTCAAGAGTTGGGACCTGCTGGGAGGTGTTTGTTTCATGGAGGCAGATCCTTCATGTTGGTGCTGTCCTTGAGATAGTGAGTTCTCATGAGATCTGGTTGTTTAAGTGTGTGGCACTTCCCCCCTCACTCGCTTGCTCCCACTCTGCCATTCGAGATGCCTGTTCCTGCTTTGCCTTCCACCACAAATAAAAGCTCCTTGAGTCCTTCCCAGAAGCTGAGCAGATGCTGGTGCCATGCTTTTTGTACAGCCTGCAGAACCATGAGCCAATTAAACCTCTTCTTTTATAAATTGCTCAGTCTCAGGTATTTGTTTATAGCAATGCAAAAAATGGCCTAATACAGAAAATTGGTATCAAGAACATGGAAGTGTTTTAGGAATTGGGTAGCAGTCAGAGGTTGGAAGAGTTTGAAAGGTTCAGAAGAGAACAGGAAGATGAGGGAAAATTTGGAACATCCTAGGGCCTGGTCAAGTGGTTGTGACCAAAATGTTGATAGTGATATAGGCAGTGAAGTCCAGGCTGCTGAGGTCTCAGATGGAAACGAGAAATTTATTGCAAACTGGAGCGAAGGTCATGTCTGTTATGCCTTAGCAAAGAGTTTGGCTGCATTGTGTTTATGACTGAGGGATCTGTGGAAGTTTGAACTTGAGAGTGATAATTTAGAGTATCTGGTGGAAGAAATTTCTAAGCAGCAAAGCAAGCAAGATATTGCCTGGCTGCTTTCTAACAGCCTAGGCTCAGATGCAGGAACCAATAAATGACTTAAAGTTATAACATATTTAAAAGGACAACAGAGCATAAATATTTGAAAAATTATAGCCTGACCATGTGGTAGAAAGAAAAGCCCATTTTCAGGGGAATAATCCAAGCAGACTGTGGAGCAACCACTTGCTAGAGAAATTTACATAACTAAAAAGGGGCAAGGTGCTGCTAGCCAAGACAGTGGGGAAAAGATCTCAAAGACATGTCAGAGACTTTTTTGACAGCCCCTCCCACCACAGACCCAGAGGCCAAGAATGGAAAAATGTTTCCATGGGTCAGGCCCAGGGTCCCTGCTGCCCTGTGTGGCCTTGGAACACTGCTCCCTGCATCCCAGCAGCTCCAGCCCCAGCCTCAGCTCAAAGAGCTCCAGATATAGCCATAAGCCTTGGTGGCTTCTATGTAGGGTTAAGCCTGCAAATGCTCAGAGTGCAAGAATGAAGGAGGCTTGGCAGCCTCTGCTTAGATATCAGAAGATGTATGTGAAAGCCTAGAAGCCCAGGCAGAAGCTTGCCACAGGGACACAGCCCTCACATAGAACCTCTACTAGGGCAGTGCAGAGGAGAAATGCTGGGTTGGAGACTCCACACAAATTCCCCACTAGGGCACTACCTAGTAGAACTGTGAGAAGGGGACTACCATGCTTCAAACTCAGAATGGCAGATCCACTGGCAGCTTGCATCCTGTGCCTGGAAAAGCCACAATCAACCTGAACCCATGAAAGCAGCCACGGGGGCTGACCCCTGTAAAGCCACAGGGGAGTGGAGATGCCCACACCAGTGTGCCCTGGAGGTGGGACAGGGAGTCAAAAGAGATTATTTTGGAACCTTGAGATGTGATGAATGCCCTTCTGGGTTTTGAACTTAAATGGGGCCTGTAGCCCTTTTCTTTTGGCCAGTGTCTTCCTCTTGGAACAGGAATGTTTACCCAATGCCTGCACTTCCATTGTCTCTTGGAAGTAAAAAACTTGTTTTGATTTTACAGTGCTATCTCCATTCGTTTCCAGATGACACTTTGGACTTTGGACTTTGGACTTGGAACTTTTGAGTTAATGCTGGAATGAGTCAAGACTTTGGGGGAACTATTGAGAAGGATGATTGTGTTTTGCAGTGTAAGAAGGATATGAGATTTGAGGGGCCAGGAGCAGAATAATATAGTTTGTATCTACATCTCCTCTATATCTCATGTTGAATTGTAATTCCCTGTGTTGGAGGTGGGACCTGGGGGGAGTCGTTTGGGTTATGGGGGCAGATCCCTCATGGTTTGGTGTAGTCTTAGAGATAGTGGGTTCTTGTGACGTCTGGTATTCTAAGTGTGTGGCACCTCCCCCCTCACTCTCTTAGTCCTGCTCTGCCATGTGAGATGACTGCTCCTGCTTTGATTTCTACCACAAGTTAAAGCTCCTTGAGGCTTCCCCAGAAGTTCAACAGATGCTAATACCTTGCTTCCTGTACAGCCTGCAGAACCATGAGCCAATTAAATCTATTTTCTTTATACATTAACCATTTTCACATATTTCTTTATTTATATATACTTTAAGTTCTAGGGTACATGTGCACAACGTGCAGGTTTGTTACATATATATACATGTGCCATGTTGGTGTGCTGCACCCATTAGCTCACCATTTACATTAGGTATACCTCCTAGTTCTATCCCCCCTCCCCCACCCCACGACAGGCCCTGGTGTGTGATGCTCCCCACCCTGTGTCCAAGTGTTCTCATTGTTCAATTCCCACCTATCAGTGAGAACATGCAGTGTTTGGTTTGCTGTCCTTGCTATAGTTTGCTGAGAAGGATGGTTTCCAGCTTCATCCATGTCCCTACAAAGGACATGAACTCATCCTTTTTTATGGCTGCATAGTATTCCAAGGTGTATATGTGCCACATTTTCTTAATCCAGTCTATCATTGGTGGACATTTGGGTTGGTTCTAAGTCTTTGCTATGGTGCCTCAATAAACATACGGGTGCATGTGTCTTTATAGCAGCATGATTTATAATCCTTTGGATATATACCCAGTAATGGAATGGCTGGGTCAAATGGTATTTCTATCTAGTACTAGATCCTTGAGGAATCGCCACACTGTCTTCCAAAATGGATTAACTAGTTTACAGTCCCACCAACAGTGTAAAAGTGTTCCTATTTCTCCACATCCTCTCCAGCACCTGCTGTTTCCTGACTTTTTAATGATTGCCATTCTAACTGGTGTGAGATAGTATCTCATTGTGGTTTTGATTTGCATTTCTCTGATGGCTAGTGATGATGAGCATTTTTTCGTGTGTCTGTTGGCTGCATAAGTGTCTTCTTTATCCATATCTTCTAGATTTTCTAGTTTATTTGCATAGAGGTGTTTATAGTATTATCTGATGGTAGTTTGTATTTCTGTGGTGTCGATGGTGATATCCCCTTTATCATTTTTTATTGCGACTATTTGGTTCTTCTCTCTTTTCTTCTTTATTAGTCTTGCTAGTGGTCTATCAATTTTGTTGATCTTTTCAAAAAACCAGTGCCTGGATTCATCGATCTTTTGAAGGGTTTTATGTGTCTCTATCTCCTTCAGTTCTGCTTTGATCTTAGTTATTTCTTGCCTTCTGCTAGCTTTTGAATGTGTTTGCTCTTGCTTCTCTAGTTCTTTTAACTGTGATGTTAGGGTGTCAATTTTAGATCTTTCCAGCTTTCTCTTGTGGGCATTTAGTGCTATAAATTTCCCTCTACACACTGCTTTAAATGTGTCCCGGAGGTTCTGGTATGTTGTGTCTTTGTTCTCATTGGTTTCAAAGAACATCTTTATTTCTGCCTTCATTTCATTATGTACCCAGTAGTCATTCAGGAGCAGGTTGTTTAGTTTCCATGTAGTTGAGTGGTTTTGAGTGAGTTTCTTAATCCTGAGTTCTAGTTTGATTGCACTGTGGTCTGAGAGACAGTTTGTTATAATTTCTGTTCTTTTGCATTTGCTGAGGAGTGCTTTACTTCCAATTATGTGGTCAATTTTGGACTAAGTGTGATGTGGTGCTGAGAAGAATGTATATTCTGTTGATTTGGGGTGGATAGTTCTGTAGATGTCTATTAGGTCTGCTTGGTACAGAGCTGAGTTCAATTCCTGGATATCCTTTTTAACTTTCTTTCTCGTTGATCTGTCTAATGTTGACAGTGGGATGTTAAAGTCTCCCATTATTATTGTGTGGGAGTCTAAGTCTCTTTGTAAGTCTCTAAGGACTTGGTTATGAATCTAGGTGCTTCTGCATTGGGTGCGTATGTATTTAGGATAGTTAGCTCTTCTTGTTGAATTGATCCCTTTACCCTTAAGTAATGGCCTTCTTTGTCTCTTTCGATCTTTCTTGGTTTAAAGTCTGTTTTATCAGAGACTAGTATTGCAACCCCAGCCCTTTTTTATTTTCCATTTGCTTGGTGGATCTTCCTCCATCTCTTTATTTTGAGCCTGTGTGTTTCTCTGCATGTGAGATGGGTCTTGTGAATACAGCACACTGATGGGTCTTGACTCTATCCAATTTGCCAGTCTGTGTCTTTCAACTGGAGCACTTAGCCCATTTACATTTAAGGTTAATATTGTTATGTGTGAACTTTATCCTGTCATTATGATGTTAGATGGTTACTTTGCTCGTTAGTTGATGCAGTTTCTTCCTAGCATTGATGGTCTTTACAATTTGGCATGTTTTTGCAGTGGCTGCTACCGGTTGTTCCTTTCTATGTTTAGTGCTTCCTTCCAGAGCTCTTGTAGGGCAGGCCTGGTGGTGACAAAATGTCTCAGCATTTGCTTGTCTGTAAAGGATTTTATTTCTCCTTCACTTATGAAGCTTAGTTTACCTGGATATGAAATTCTGGGTTGAAAATTCTTTCCTTTAAGAATGTTGAATATTGGCTCCCACTGTCTTCTGGCTTATAGAGTTTCTGCCAAGAGATCCACTGTTAGTCTGGTGGGCTCCCCTTTGTGGGTGACCTGATCTTTCTCTCTGGCTGCCCTTAACATTTTTTCCTTCATTTCAACTTTGGGGAATCTGACTATTATGTGTCTTGGAGTTACTCTTCTCGAGGAGTATCTTTGTGGCATTGTCTGTATTTCCTGAATTTGAATGTTGGCCTGCCTTGCAAGGTTGGGAAAGTTCTCCTGGATAATATCCTGCAGAGTGTTTTCCAACTTGGTTCCATTCTCCCCGTCACTTTCGAGTACACCAATCAGATGTAGATTTGGTCTTTTCACATAGTCCCATATTTCTTGGAGGCTTTGTTCATTTCTTTTTACTCTTTTTTCTCTAAACTTCTCTCCTCTCTTCTTTTCATTCATTTGATCTTCAATCACTGATACCTTTTCTTCCAGTTGATCGAATCGGCTACTGAAGCTTGTGCATTTGTCATGTAGTTCTTGTGCCATGGTTTTCAGCTCCATCAGGTCGTTTAAGGACTTCTCTACACTGATTATTCTAGTTAGCCATTCATCTAATCTTTTTTCAGGTTTTTAGCTTCTTTGTGATGGGTTCGAACTTCCTCCTTTAGCTCGGAGAAGTTTGATCATCTGAAGCCTTCTTCTCTCAATTCATCAAAGTCATTCTCTGTCCAGCTTTGTTCCATTGCTGGTGAGGAGCTGCGTTCCTTTGGAGGGATATTTTTAGAATTTTCAGCTTTTCTGCTCTGTTTTTTCCCCATCTTTGTGGTTTTATCCACCTTTGGTCTTTGATGATGGTGATGTACAGATGGGGTTTTGGTGTGAATGTCCTTTCTGTTTGTTAGTTTTCCTTCCAGCAGTAAGGACTCTCAGCTGCAGGTCTCTTGGAGTTTGCTGGAGGTCCACTCCAGATGCTGTTTCCCTGGATATCAGCAGCAGAGGCTATAGAAGAGCGAATATTGCTGCACAGCAAATGTTGCTGCCTGATCATTCCTCTGGAAGCTTCATCTCAGAGGGATACCTGGCCATGTAGGTTGTCAGTCTGCCCCACTGGGGGATGCCTCCCATTTAAGCTACTCAGGAGTCAGGGGTGCACCTGAGGAGGCATTCTGTCTGTTCTCAGATCTCAAATTCTGTATTGGGAGAACCACTACTCTCTTCAAAGCTGTCAGACAGGGATATTTAAGTCTGCAGAGGTTTCTGCTGCCTTTTGTTTGGCTCTGCACTGCCCCCAGAGGTGGAGTCTACAGAGGCAGGCAGGCCTCCTTGAGTTGCCATGGGCTCCTCCCAGTTGGGGCTTCCCAGCTGCTTTGTTTACCTACTCAAACCTCAGCAATGGCAGGTGCCCCTCCCCCAGCCTCACTGCCACCTTGCAGTTCGATCTCAGACTGCTGTACTAGCAATGAGGGAGGCTCCGTGGGTGTGGGACCCTCTGAGCCAGGAGCAGGATATAATCTCCTGGTGTGCCGTTTGCCAAGACCGTTGGAAAATGCGGTATTAGGGTGGGAGTGATCTGATTTTCCAGGTGCCATCAGTCACAGCTTCCCTTGACTAGGAAAGGAAATTCCCTGACCCCTTCCACTTCCCAGGTGAGGTGATGCCTCGCCCTGCTTTGGCTCATGCTTGGTGGTCTGCATCCAATGTCCTGCACCGACTGTCCGACAAGTCCCAGTGAGATGAACCTGGTACCTCAGTTGGAAATGCAGAAATCACCTGGGTCTTCTGCATCACTCACACTAGGAGCTATAGACTGGAGCTCTTCCTATTTGGTCATCTTGGAACTGCCCCCCCCACCCCACATATTTCTTTATAGCAGTGAAAAAATGGCCTAACACATGAGTGAAACTCAATATTCATCTTGAGGCAAATTGCTCTGATCTGCGAACCTGTGAAATCAAACAAGTTATGGGCTTTCAAAACACAATGGTGGAATAAGCATAGTATAGACATTCCCACTTCAAAGTGGAGAAATAGGATGGAAGAAGGGTGTAACTTTTACAAAATAAATCCAAAATGCAACTGGAAAAACAACATTAAACCTTAAGACTTGATCATCATATTCTCTGACTCCATGTTCTGTCTTCTGTACACCCTGAGGCAGGAGTTGGTCCCCCATGGCTCCAGGTGGCTGGGCTCATATCCATGGCTTTACTGGGCACCGCACACACTGCAGCCTTCATGGGTTGGAGTCATTTACCCGGGGCTCTCCCAGGATTGACTTGCACACCAGAGGGTCTATGCTTCTGAAATCTCAGGGAGGATCCACAAGATAATGTCTCATCATGGGGAGTGGAGGAGGGGATGTTCCCTGTGGGGCCCCACCATTCTGAGAGTTCTCTTCCTGGGTCCTTGAGGCTCTTCAGGGCATCCTTTGAAATCTGGGTAGAGGTAGCCTTCCCCACAAAGCTGCACACTCTGTACACCAGTGGAGTGAGCACTGTGTAGACACTGTCATGGTTACCACCTGTGACTTCTGGAGAGACAGAGAGGTGTCACACCCAGGCCTTTTTGAGTCCCACAGCTGAAACAGCCAAGGAGTGCTGATGTGGTTTGAATTCATGTCCCTGCCCAAATCTCATGTTGAATTATAATCCACAGTGTTGGAGGAGGGGCCTGGTTGGAGGTGATTAGATCACAGGGGCAGTTTTCAATGGTTTATCACCATCCCCCTAGTGTTGTCTTGTAATAGAGTTCTCCCAAGATCTGTTTGTTTAAAAGTGTGTAGCACTTCCTCCCACCCCTCTCTCTTCCTCCTGTTCCAACCATGTAGGACATGCCTCTTTCCTCTTCACCTTCTACCATGATTATACGTTTCCTGAGACCTCCCCAGTCATGCTTTCTGTACAGCCTGTGAAAGTGTGAGTCAATTAAACCTCTTTTCTTTATAAATTATCCAGTCTTAGGCAGTTCTTTATGGCAATGGTAGTGCTGTACTGGAATGTCTGGAGAAGAGCAATGAGATCATTCTCCCCCAAAATGCTGGCATTTTGGGCCTGTGATAGGTGGGCAGACCCAAAGATCTCTGAAATGGCTTCAGGGTCATTGTATCATTGTCTTGATGAACAGCATCTGTTATCCCCCGATCCATACTAATCTCCTTATCACATGATCACTTGGCCACACCCTTGGTCTTCTCTCTTGAACATGCTTCTTCATTCTTTACAACATGGCCAGGCTGAGACTTCTCCAAATCTTTAAGTTTTGCTTCCCTTTTGATTATAAAGTCCATGTTTAATTAGTTTCTCCTCACATTTTACTATAAGCAGTCAAGGGAAGTCCTGTCATGCCCTGAGATGAAATTTCAGGTTGAAATAATGCATCATAAACTTTTTAAAGATGCATCATAAACTGTTATCTTTCAGTGAAAGGAAGTGTTTAACAAACAAGCACTTGTCAATCTGAAATAATCAAAAGAGTCAGGATCCAGTTTTAAAGAGTTTATTCACGTGAAAAGCTAGGAATGGAGATTCTGGGACACAAAACTCCAGAGAAACAGGGTCAGTTCTCCAAAGTTGAAAGTTAATTTCTTGCGTGTATAGGAAGAACACAAAAAAATTTTTAACAGGGTTACAAAATGTTCTATACAAGACTAATTTAAGAATTACAATAAATTAATTAGTTACAGTCTGTCTTCCCCTTGAGGATTGTTTTCTCTTTTTTATATAGCTTGTCTTCATTTCCTTTCCAATTTAAAATAATTTAAGGCAATGTGATAGCCATGAATTCTTTGTTTAAAGAGTAAGAGAGAAGTTGGACTGTCATAAAAGTCAACCTTGGAGAGGAAAGAGGGTCTTCCCTGGTACCCTTAGGCCATTTACAATGTTTTACAAAACAATGCAGGTAAGGGAAAAGGCTTAATCTATAATCAAAGAAACAAAACATTACAGCTTCCTAGGTTACAGCTCCCTGTCACAGTGACTCAGGTTTGATAATCATATTTTTCTAAGGCTCAAAATAACTTACAGTTCCAACATCTTAGATTTTTCAAAAGTTTATTCACTTATTTTTTTAAAAGATGGTGTCTCACTATGTTGCTCAGAAGATGGTGTCTCAAATTCCTGGTCTCAAGTGATCAGGTCCTGCCTTGGCCTCATAACAGCTTAGATTTTGAATTACTTATTCTGACATTTTGCTTGGATATTTCTTCTACCAAATATCCTAGTTCATCACTCTTAGGTTCTACTTTCCACAAAACACTAGAACATAAGTATAATTTAACAAAGTTCAGTGTCACTTTATAATAAGGATGCCCCTGAGGACTATGTTATTGGAAACTGGAGGAGAGGTCATGCTCATTATAAAGTGGATCTTTCTGAGATCTCATCAGAAAGATCTACCATTCGTATTTCTACCAATATTCTGATTATGAAATCCTAGGGAATCTCTAAGAAGATTAAGGTATTTTCTCCAGCTCTCTTCTTTTTCTGACCTTCACCAGAGTCACCCTTTATAGTCCATTCACAGCTATACAGGCTTTTTCTAGCATGCACTTCAAAACTGTTCTAGCCTCGGCTGGGCGCAGTGGCTCACACCTGTAATCCTAGAACTTTGGGAGGCCGAGGCAGGCGGATCACGAGGTCAGGAGATCGAGACCATCCTGGCTAATACGGTGAAACCCCATCTCTACAAAAAATATAAAAAATTAGCCAGGCATGGTGGATGTGCCTGTAGTCCCAGCTACTCAGGGGGCTGAGGCAGGAGAATGGCATGAACCCGAGAGGCGGACCTTGCAGTGAGCCAAGATCACGCCACTGCACTCCAGCCTTGGTGACAGAGTGAGACTCTGTCTCTACTTGGTACTCAGTTACAAAGCTGTATCCACACTTTAAGATACAGTTTACAGTTTATTTATTTATTTATTTATTTATTTATTTTTAAATTTTATTATTATTATACTTTAAGTTCTAGGGTACGTGTGCATAACGTGCAGGTTTGTTACATATGTATACTTGTGCCATGTTGGTGTGCCATTTTACAATTTATTACAGCAGCATCCTATGTCTCAATTTCTATCTCAGTCTGTTCAGGCTGCTATAACTAAATACTTTAGTCTAAAATATTCTGAGCAACATAGTGAGGGGTATGAATATAAACAAGAGAGGGGTAGTTTATAAACAAGAGAAATGTATTGCTCAAAGTTCTGGAAGCTGGAAAGTCCAAGATCAAGGCTCCAGCAGGCTTGATGTCTGGCGAGGGCTGCTCTCGGTTTCATAGATACGGCACCTTCTATGTATCCTCACATGGTGGATATGTTGCCAGAAAAGTAGTCTTGATCCAGACCCCAAAAGAGGGTTTTTGGATCTTGTGCAGAAAGGAATTCAAGGTAAGCCACAGAGTGTGGTGAGAAGAGAAACTACTCAGATACAGGGTAGGGTATCCTCAGAAAACAGGAGGAGGAATGCATGGCCTTTGTTTTATACTCTCCTTATATAGTTGTTTTTTTTTTTTTAATCAACGTAAAAGCTAAGCGAAGTTATGACTATGTGTGAGTGGGCTGACAGCATGAAAAAAATTGTTACTTTGTTGATTTAAAGAAAGTTATCCTTGACATTTTAGTGCATAAGTACATCAAAGAATGACTATAATAATCTTAAAAGCATATATTGTTATGTAATATTCGGACATCTGGACATTCTGCTGTCATAGGAGTTTGCGCTTGTAGTCATTATGAGGCAGCTTCCTTAGCCGTAAACATCTTATGACCATGGGTTGTGACTGGCAGGGAGAGTGCCTTGCTAGTTTTAAGATGGAGTGGGTTTTAAAATGGTGTCATCCTGTCTCTCCTATTCTATTTCCCTAATAGATGGAAAAAATAGGTTTTCTCAAGCCTATTTTATAAGGGAACTAATCCCTCATCACCTCCCAAAGACCCCACCTCTTAATAATATTACATTTGAGATGAAGTTTCAACATATGCTCATTTTGAGGGAACACATTCAGACCACAGCAGAGATACCAAACAAGTAAGAGGTGGATAATAACAATAACAACATGGGATATCGTATCCCAGGTGTTTCCTGGGTATTGCACATACATTATGTCATTTAACTCACTACAATCCCATGGGGTAGGTACTATTGTCATCCCTATTGTATGGATGAGTATCTAGGGCTTAGAGACAGTGGAGTGCTGGTAAATGTTTAACAGTTGGCTTGGGAAGGGAAGGAGATACTGATTTGTACTGTCTCCCAATATCCATGGTGTAAAATATCACTATTGTGAGGTGTTAAGTGAGGTATTTGAGTTAGGTGTTGTCCAGTTTTGACACAGTAAAGGGGTATTTAGATAGGAATGGTGACAAGATTAAGTTTATTACTCACAGATCAGAGAGAGGAAGGCAGCAGAGCCCACAGGGTCAATGGGAAGAGGGGACTTTCCAGGACATGTAACCAGTCAGGGAAAGACAGGGAGGGATCTGTGGGCCGAAGACTTTATGGGAGTCCAAGGTATTACTTAGGTCGTTTCCTGTGACAGAGCTGGACTGGTTCATTTTCAGGTGGGGTAAGGCTAAGTTTGGGAACTTGGGAGTTACATTCTTGGGTTCACCAGACTTAATGCAGAAGTAAGGTAGTCAAGTGGTTCAAGGTATGGCCTTATCTATCTAGAACATGAAACGGAACTGGGTGCAGAGACTGTCTTACAATATGTAGGCCAAAGGTGACAAGCCAGGGACACAACGAGCAGATAGATGCCAAGGTTGCATTAATGTGAAAGAGAGTTATGACAATCACCATAGCTAATTTCAAGCTACCAACATAATGTCACCGAACATAGGATTGGAAAGAGATGCACAAAATTTGCTCCCATGTGCCAGTTAAAGCCATCTTTAGTACCTGTCTGCTTAGTTAAACAATTTCCTCAAAGCACTTCTCTGCACATTAATGGCAAAGCCGGGCTCAATCCTCGGTCTCACCCTGAAACACCTCTTAATCATTGCACTATAGCACCTCTGTGTTAAGTCACCCAGGATTTAAAACAAATCCACTTTGGAATGCCAGCAGTAGCAAAGAAGAGGAAAGGATGGAGGAGAGAAAACACTCAAAAGACAATGTTTTTAATTTTTTTCAACCCAGCAGTCCTAAAAGCAGAGTTCAAAGATCAATGATCAATTAGTATCTAGCTGACAAAAGAGAATATTGCTTTGCGTTTAGCAGAAAATAATGTAAACTATTCTCTAGGAAGAGATTTCTTAGGGAGAATTAAGTAGCAGTACTAACAGAATTCATTTGGAAGGAACTGAGAAAACTTTCATGTTTAATCCGTAGATTTGCACTTAAAGCTGTGGAGTTGAGCACAGAGGGGTAACAATATAACATCTCTTGAGATTATGGGATTAAAGAATCAGGTTTTTATAGGTATTTCAAAGTCAAACTCATTGGGGGTTATAGCAGGGGAGTGCTGGGGGGTGACTCCTAAATTCTTCTGTGTCGCCTTCTATGCTCAAACTTGTTGATGGCAGTAAAAGCTCTGGCTTCATTGAGCCATTGGCACATGGTGCTTAATTTGATGTATATGGTGCTCAGTGTGGCACATTGGAAAGAGCTTCGAAATGGATTCTAATCTCAGCTTTGCCATTACTGGACTGGCTGACTTAGGGTATACTACACTGGGCCTGTTTTTGCCATTTGCAATTCAAAAGGGTTGGACTAGATTGGTTTTTAAAGTCTGTTCCAACTCTATAAGGCTTTAATTTTGTGATACTTAAATGGTTTCATGTCCTAAGCAATATGATTCATGTAGAAACTTTGAAGAAGCAAGATTAACTTGGAAACAGAATAACCATAACAGTAAACATTTCTATGGCACTTCTTAGTGCCAGACACTGTTGTAAGTGCTTTACACATGTTAAGTCATGAAATCTTTACAACAATCTTCTGAAGTAGGTAATATTATTAGCTCCATTTTACAGATGAGGAAACTGAAACAAAAAGTAGTTACATAAGCCAACGCATAGGGGATATTCTAATCCTTACTATGTGGATGAGTAAACTAGGGCTCATAGGCAGTAGTGTGCTGCTAGCTTGTGGCAGAGATGGAACAGGTCCTGTGGGCTGGCAGCAGCCCCATGGATGGACTCAGGAGCACATGCCTAGGGGAACCTGGGAAGGCACAGAAATGAGGCCCAGTCCACCCTCATCCTGGGTCATTGTGGGATAAACCACACCACAGTGGAGCAGAGAGCAGCTGTGGACAGCTGGCTTCCAGCCCCTGTCTCCTTCACTGCACTGCACTGCTGAGCTTCCTTGGCTGTGGTAGCCCCAGGTTGGTGAGGTGGTGGGTGTCTGAGGTGGTCTCCTTCCCAGAGTCCTGATGCTGTCAGCATTTTCCTGGTCTGCTCTAACCCACATGCTTACCTCTGTATTGAGAAAGCCCATCTCACTTCCTCTCTTATCGCCTCCCACAATCCCTCAAGGCCAGAAGGGGCAGAAGGGGCAGGTTCTAACCTTTCCCTCCCATTATTTCATATCTTATCCTCAACAACAAGCCTGTGGTCCAGGCATTATGGGTAGAAAAGGGATCTTCCCTATTCATTGGAAGACACTGTGCATTCAGTCTTCTGAGACTGGTTCTGGAACTGATGGGAGATGCGATGGCCATGTAGGTCCCCGCAAGGTCTTATGGGTGTGCTGAATGTGGGGCTTTCACTCCTGTCTTGGCCACTCCTCAGGGTTATGTTTGCAGGGAGTAGCCTGAGGGATGAGGAAACATCTTCCCCTAGACAGAGAGCAGGCTTGCTGTGAAAGAGTTCTCCCTAAACTCAGTGATTCCTTGGCCATGACACAAATCATTCTCATTCTGCTCCAGTCTATTTGGTGAACTTGATGAGGTTTACTGAAATACTTTGGCAGTTGATGTGTAGCATTTATCACTTTTCTTACTGTACACAGCTTTAATCTGTAGTTGTGGTTGAGCCAGAACATGTACAAAGCCAGGTGGTTAATTATTTCTAGAAAGAACTAGTTGTTTATTGGCTTCCTGGCTCCAGACAATCTGATTCATGATTTAATATGACCTCCTACAGACTAGTTGGAGGAAGATGAAGCACTATGAACTGTGCTTGCTTTTAAAGTTTGCAAGAGTTTTTGTTTATTTGTTTATGCCAGGGGTAGGCAATATTCCTCCAAAAGATTGTTTTAAGGTAGCAAAGTGGACAAAGGTCACGTGTTAGATGCAAGAAGGTATTTGGTAGGCTGACTACACCCACAGTCCCAGTTTTGTGGAATAAGCCACTGTACCAACACAATTATGTAAAACTGCTCTTTACCCTTAAGGAATGGTAAAACTCCCGGCAGACCCATTGATGAGACCACAGAGGATTGTAATAAAAGCCTTCCACTGCTGTGCGACTGAGCCTTTGGGCACGTGTGCCATGCAGAAATTGGGGTTGTGTCAAAGTGTGGGTGAAAAGCCCAGGCAAGTACAGGACTTTGGTTGAAGCACTGGAATGTGCCAAGTAAGGTATGCAGACTCAAGAGACTAAAGTGAAGTCAAGGGTGAGCTAGATACCACCAGGGACCTAGAATCCCCAGGAATCCTTACCCAATTCCTTTAACAATACAATGACAGGTGCATTTCCTTTCACCAAAGCATATAAAAGCTTTGGTCAAAGCAACCACCTTCCAGTGGTGAAAATTGTCAGTATTTGGTAGCTCCTCCTCTACTGAAATTTTATGAAAATGTTTTAAGCAAAGAAAAAGACTGAGACTCAGGCATAGTAAACATTCTGCTGAGCCTTCAAGTTTTTGGAACATGGAGATGCTTCCCATAAAATCACATAAAGTCATTAATAGGGTCAGGCGTGGTGGCTCACACCTGGAATCCTAGCACTTTGGGAGGCTGAGGCGGGCAGATCACGAGGTCAGGAGATTGAGACCATCCTGGCTAACATAGTGAAGCCCTGTCTCTACTAAAAATACAAAAATGTAGCTGGTGTGGTGGCGGGTGCCTGTAGTCCCAGCTACTCGGGAGGCTGAGGCAGGAGAATGGCATGAACCTGGAGGTGGAGGTTGCAGTGAGCTGAGATTGCACCACTGCACTCCAGCCTGGGTGACAGAGTGAGACTCCATCTCAAAAAAATAAATAAATAAAATAGAAAATAAAGTCATTAATAAAGGAGATCGAATGCATTTTTCTTCAGTCCTTTCTGAATTTGGACAGTCTGAGACCTCATTCCCATCACTAATATGTGTGTCCTTTCTAATATAGTATGTTGAAAAGCATTGTTTCTATTTGGTTTATCTGGAGCCCAAATTTATTTGTTGAATCCACAAATGTTGACTGAGCACCAGTATACTGTGTGCCAGGCATTGTCCCTAGCCCAGGAGATGCTGTAGCAACCAAGACAAATAAGATTTTTACCTTTATTGGGAAGACGAATAATATACAAGAAAACACTTCAAAAACCAATAATTCTGTAGATCATTTTAGGGAGTAGGAAGACAGTAAATGCCAAAACATGATAGAGAATGTTTTGAGGTGAGTGTGCTACTTTAGACAGGGTAAAATGGAAAGGTCTGTGTGCACAGGTGAGATTTAACCTGAGATCTTTATTACAATAAGAAACTGGTCTAGGAAATATGGACAGTGCATTCCATGCAGACGAAATGGCAAACATAAAGGCCCTGTAATGGCCCCAGCTGGGATGTTCCGGGGCAGAGAGAAGCCACTGTGGCTGAAGCGGTGAAACAAGGAGAATAGCAGGCTGGCAAGGCGGTGGTGGGGCAGGTCACATAGGGTGTTGTGGCCCCAGGAAGAAGCTGAGTTGAAAGATTTTCTACATGACAGCCACAAGATCTGGCTACCCAGTGGAAAGTTTTGCTTTGTAAAGAAAATGATATTTGTTTGTGAATGGGCATTGTAATGAGAATATACATGCCATAGTAAACTATGTACGTATTCAGGACAGTAAAGGAAGACAAAGTGTTTTAATATAAAAATGAGGATTACTTAATTGTTTTGAGACAATTACTGTCAGCTACAAGGATCAATAAGACAGGCAGTGCCAGTTTGAGGCTGGATAGGCAGTTATTGGGTAGATGTCCTTGCAGAATTAGTTTTGGTGTGTAAGACTTTGATGGAAAGGTTGTGGTATTTGCAGAATCTTTTGTGATAGTTCTTGTTATCTGGCATTCATGCACAAAAACCCTGCATGCCTTCATGGCCTTCTCTGGCTCCATTTTGTCAGGGATTTTAACATAAGTGACTCCATTTTTATTTTGACAACTTTCACAATGGAAACTTGTGTGTGAAGGGCTGGCCTTTCCAGTTCAACTTGCAAAGTCCTTCACGCTGGATCTGTGTGCCATCTGCTGACAGGGAGTCTGTGGGAAGGTAGTACTTCTTGAAAAGTGCAGCCTCCTGCATGCCCATGGAGTTCTTCAGTTTCATGGTTGCTGCTTTAGGGCCTACTGAGATTTGGGCATTCTCCTTTCTCCTTCTTTTTTTTTTTTTTTTTTGAGACAGTCTTACTCTGTTGCCCAGGCTGGAGTGCAGTGGTGTGATCATAGCTCACTACAGCCTCCAGCTCCTGGGCCAAGTGATCCTCTCACTTTAGTCTCCCAGTAGCTGGGATTACAGGCATGTGCCACCATGCCTGGCTAATTTTTTTTTTCTTTTTGTGTAGAGACAGTGTCAGAACATGTGTTGCCAAGGCTGGTCTCAAACTCCAGGGCTCAACTGATCCTCGTGCCTCTGCCTCCCAAAGCACTAGGATAACAGGTGTGAACCACCAACCACACCCAATCCTATTCTTTTGAAATAAATAATATGGCAGAGGTTCCGAGCTAGCAATGTTTTAATGAAGAGTAAAGAAAAGCAATCTGTGCATTCACAGTCAGAATTCACAATTTTTTAAAGGAAAACATTTCATATTTTGTGTGATGATAATCTTATTTTTATACAAAGGAATGCACATTTGCATTTCTTCCGGTGTGTTGAATTTTGCTCATGTATTGCAGTTTGTAACATTACATACTCAAAGATAAAATTTCCGTAAGCTTTCATCTGTAGATTTAGACTGTCCAAAGTGGTTAGGCCTTCATAAACTAAATGTATATAAAAGCTGGTTCATGAGTTTGTAAATCGATTTTTCTTCTACTGACTCACATAGGGCCATAGCCCACTATATTCTAGTAGTTTGGGATGTAATTTAACATCTATTATTTAGATATGTGGCCTAAACAACACATTGGCATTACTTCTGCATAAATCTATATATTACTTTAAAATACAGACAAAAGTCTTGCATTCATATAGTCCCCACCTCCCTAGGCTCTCACTTTTACTTCCTCTCCTCCATCCTTCCCTTCCCAAACATGGAGTTGATCTCTCTGGGCAGCATATGTTTGTACTTTTGGTGTACAAGTTTGCCTTGGTGAGTCTTTCCGAAGGATTCTAAGCTCTTTGAGGGCAGGGCTGTATTGGGGCAGCCCCTACCTCCATTCTCTCTCAAACCTCACTCTCCTCTCATGGCTTGCATTGCATTTTGTGCAGTAGATGTGTTCGATTGAATTGAGTGGTGAATATTTTTCATGTGTGTGTGTACAATTGAGCAAGCCAATGTAGTGCTTATATTATTTTTTTTTAAATGCATCATGGAGTTAACTGAAAGTAATTCCTTCTAGGCCACTGAATCAGCCAGAGTAAGAGTGGCTGCATTTTGAAGTTGTGGGGATGGTAGTGGTGGAAATTACAGCATGCAAGATTCTCAGGAAGCCTCATCTTTTAAAATTCGCCAAGCTTTTACATAATCCACACTCTCCCTGAAAGTGACTCTCTGTTTCTGTGCAAGAAAGCATTTTTGCAAGTATTTTGTATTTTCATGTTTTATTTTGTTTTTCCTTGGCAACTGCAGGCAGTACTGAATGCTCTGGGTTTTCTCCCCATTGGATTTGGGTGTGAGTGAATTTATACTTTTACTGTTTTGTAAATCATTGCCTAGGCTTTAACAGAGGCACTTTTGTAGGCAGGGGTGGTATGTGCTTAGCATCTCATGCAGAACATACCAGACATGTAATCACTTCTTTGCTGCAGTGGATATAACTCAGCAATATTCACTTTCCTCCACCCTAGCTGGAACTGCAGAACCTTTCTGCACATTACATAGAAGGCTTTTTAGTTCATTTTATTTGAATACTAAAGTAGTATTGCCAGATAAAATACATTTCACCCAGTTGGATCTGAATTTCAGATAAACAATGAATAATACATTAGTATAAATAGTCTCCAAATATTGCATGGGAAATACTGAAATACTAAAAAAGTATTTATCATTTATCTGAAATGCAAACTCAACTGGGCATTCTGTGTGTTTATTTGGTAAATCTGGCAGCCCTAATTAAAATCACAGTTGCAGTCAGCACTGCTGGCTGATATTCTCCCTCAGTAAATGGGAAGAAAATGTTTGATGGAACATGCTGGGTTGAAACTGTCTTTAGCAGGAACAATTTCAGAACAAACACACTACAGCTACTTTTTAAAAAGGCAGTTGAAGGCCATTTTTTGCTGTTACTGCTCTTGTGAATGTAGAGATTCCCTGCTGCTGGCTGCAGGGTATGCCCAGGTAAACTCAAGGGAACGACTGTGTGGGAAAGGCATTGTGTGGAACTGGAAAGGGTGAACTGCAGGGAATGGTAGAGAAAGAAGGAGGATTGGGAAGTGCTCATCTTTGAAGCTGGCTATGTAGAGTCAATCTCAGATGTCAGAAAGATGAAAATTCAGGCTGGAACTGTGAACAGCACAGGCCTAAATACAACTGCATGATAACACCCACACATGGTGAAGGGAGCAGTTAGGCCATCAGATATGGCATTGCCGCTACAGGCAGCCAGTTCTCTTGGAAAGGAGTGTCACAGCAAGATGTTACAGCAAGTTACATGTGTACAGATGTACAGCAAGTGTTACAGCAAGATGCTGTAACATTGTGGATAGAATGTTTTCTAACTCCTGAGTGGCAGGGCTTTCCTATTAAGTGGGCAAGCCAGCAGGAGACAAACAGCAGGAGTGATAGATGCAAGGATAAAGATTGTCCTTATTGATGGGAGACATCCAAGGTAAATTCTGGTTGGAAACAAGAACTAGCTGGGTGACCTTGGGCCCATACATTTACTAATCGGTGCTTGGGTTTCCTCACCTACAGAATAGGTTGGTCAGAACGGTGGGCTCTTGAAAGTCTCATTTCATTATACAACTGGAAACTGCTCCAGATTGGAACAGCACTTCTTCACCATCAGTTCAGTTACCTACTTTAATCATAAGAAAGAGCAGAATGACAAGTTTGGGGGAAAAAGGGGGAGGGGGGTAAGATTTGTTATTCCCTGCATAATTCTCAACATTTCTCATCTTCCAGCATCAGAAGCTCATTCTCAGTGGCTGAAGGATGTGTGGATGACATTCAGGGAATTTGGTAAACATGAATGAATTGATGCTGAGGGAAAAGAAAAGATGTACCTATGGTGGTTTTGGTGTTTACAAGGTGTCCATAGATAATATTGTTTCAGATGGAAGATATTTGTGACACAGTATGCATATTTCCCTATGTTTCTGAATTTTATGGACACCTTGTATAACTACTTGATTTCATGTATATATATATGTGTGTGTGTGTATACAGATATATTTTTATATATTTATATTTATATAAATAATTTCTTGTTCAGAGACAGAAAAATATAATTAGAGAGACATAGAAAGAGAGGAGGCACATATGGCAGAAATGTTAGTGAATGTCAAAATAGTCAATGAAGGTATAGCTTTAGGTTTTCCAGAGGTGTATTCAGGTAACTACTACTTACATGGTCATAAAATTGAATTTGTATGCAAAAGCAGCCTTTAAATCAATGAGCTAAAATAAATGACTGCAATATTAAGGACAAGTATAGAGAAAGATGACTTTACATGAATTCAAATAATTTATGGAAAATAGCTAGTATTAATAAAATGTTCTCCTTTCCAATAATAGACACTGAAGGAATAATTTTTGTTGTTTTTGTGGTTCATTTTGGAACTTTATATCTTATTTGAAAAGCATTTCCAATCCCTACACCAACATCTAGGCAACGTTGTAGGGATCATTGGGTCCCATTCCTCTCAACTACATCTGCATGGAGTGAGTCACAGTGCTCAACCTAGAATCAGTTAAGGCTCTGCTAATTCTCCTTGTTTATTAGCTAAAACCTTGCTGCTTTTCATGAAAACTAAGTTTGATGAGATAATTTGCCAGATCAGGATTATTTGAAATTTGGCCTTTCATTGAGTTCTGTTTTATATGTGATACTGTAATGTAGAGGGCAGGATAAATGTGCAAAACGTGATCCTTGCTCTCAGTGACCTTGCCGTCTAGATACTGGAGGACACAGGTGACACTAGTCCGAGAACTGAAGTTTTAGTTCCAGAGATGAAATTGGAAACAGGTTGTTTATCCTCTCCTTTCCCTCCCTCCCTGGCTACCTCCTTCCTTCCTTCCTTCCTTCCTTCCCTCCTTCCCTCCTTCCCTCCTTCCTTCCTTCCCTCCCTCCCTCCTTCCTTTCTTCCCTCTTTCTTCTCCTTCTTTCCTTTCTTCCCTCTCTCCTTTTCTCCTTCTTTCCCTCCTTCCTTCCTTTTCTTTCTTTTTTTTTTGAAGCAGGATTTCACTCTGTCATGCAGGCTGGAGTGTAGTGGCGTGATCTCAACTCACTATAACCTTCATTTCCTGGGCTCAAGCTATCCTCCCACCTCAGCCTCCTGAGTATCTGGGACTACAAGTATGCACCACCGAGCCTGGGTAATTTTCATAGTTTTTGTAGAGACGGGGTTTTGCAATGTTGCCCAGGCTGGTCTCAAATTCCTGGACTCAAGGGATCCACCCGCCCCAGCCTCACAAACTGCTGGGATTACAGGCATGAGCCACCACGCCTGGCCAGGTTCTTTTTTCTCTAAAAGAGTGGACCTTTATGCTACCCCACAAAGAATGAGTAAAACCCAGCAAGTTTCAATGCCATAATTCTAGGCTTTTCAGAGAGAGCATAGTAGAGTATTCGCAAAGAAGGGAAGGTATTCTATGGTGTGTCTGTACCACCATGGCACACATTTACCTATGTAACAATCCTGCATGTTCTGCACTTGTGTCGCAGAACTAAAAGCAAAACAAAACAAAAAAAAAAACAAAAAAAAAAGGAAGAAGAAGAAGGAAAGGGAGAAGGAGTTGTTCTAATAACTTGAGACTTCCAAGCATTAGCAGTGGGACCCAGTGCACATCCTGTTGCCTTGAGCTACTCTGCAGAGAAAGCAGAGAGCCCTGTCTATTTGCAGGGTCAGTGGTGTACTCCTGGCTAAAATCAAGAGAAACCAGGTTTCAAGGCCTGGGTGGCCCCAACATAATAGCACACCTGCCTATAAAAATACAAAGCAGGAAGTCAAATTCACTCTTACATTTCAAACATAACATTAGGGCCTAAATTTAAGCTACTATTGTTTTCCAGTTGCAAACTTTTTTTACTTATTTATTTTTTAGAACAGTATTTATTTATGTATTTATTTTAATTAATTAATTAATTAATTTAAATTTTATTTTAAGTTCCAGGGTGCATGTGCAGGATGCACATAGGTTTGTTACATAGGTAAATGTGTGCAATGGTGCTTTGCTGCACCTATCAACCCGTCACCTAGGTATTAATCCCAGAATGCATTAGCTATTTTTCTTGATGCTCTCCCTCTTGCCACCTCCCCACTCCCACAGGGCCCAGTATGTGTTGTTCCTCACCCTGTGTCCATGTGTTCTCATTTTTCAGCTTCCACTTATAAGTGAGAACATGTGGTGTTTGGTTTTCTGTTCCTGTGCTAGTTTGCTGAGGATAATGGCTTCTGGCTCCATCCATGACCCTGCAAAGGACATGATCTCATTCCCTTTTATGACTGCATAGTATTCCAGGGTGTATATGTGCCACATTTCTTTATCCAGTCTATCATTGATGAGTATTTAGGTTGGTTCTATGTCTTTGGTATTGTGAGTAGTGCTGCAATGAACATATGCGTGCATGTATCTTTATAATAGAATGATTTATATACCTTTGGGTATATACCCAGTAATGAGATTGCTGGGTCAAATGGTATTCCTGGTTCTAGGTCTTTGAGGAATTGCCACACTGTCTTTCACAATGGTTGAACTAATTTACATTCCCACCGACAGTGTAAAAGCATTCCTATTTCTCCACAGGCTCTCCAGCAACTGTTGTTTCTTGATCTTTTAATAATTGTTATTCTGACTGGCATGAGTTGATATCTCATTGTGGTTTTGATTTGCATTGCTCTAATGATCAGTGATGTTGAGCTTTTTTTCATGTGTTTGTTGGCCCCATGAATGTTTTCTTTTCAGAAGTGTCTGTTCATATGCTTTCCCTACTTTTTAGGGAAAGCATATGTTTGTTTTTTTTGCTTGTAAATTTGTTTAAGTTCCTTGTAGACTCTGGATATTAGACTTTTGTCAGATGGATAGATTGCAAAAATTTTCTCCCATTCTGTATGTTGTCTGTTTGTTCTGATGATAGTTTCTTTTGCTGTACAGAAATTCTTTAGTTTAATTCGGTCCCATTTGTCAATTTTTGCTTTTGCTACAATCGTTTTTGACGTTTTCATCCTAAAATCTTTGAATGTGGCTATGTCCTGAATGGCATTACCTAGATTTTCTTCTAGGGTTTTTATAGTTTTGGGCTTTATATCTAAGTCTTAAATCCATCTTGAGTTAATTTTTGTATAAGGTATGAGGAAGGGGTCTAGTTTCAATATCCTGCATATGGCTAGCCAGTTTTCCCAGCACCATTTATTAAATAGGGAATCCTTTCCCCATTGCTTGTTTTTGTCAGGTTTGTTGATCAGATGGTTGTCTGTGTGCAGTTTTATTTTTCAGTTCCCTATTCTGTTCTGTTGGTCTAGGCATCTGTTTTTGTAGCAGTACCATGCTGTTTTGGCTACAGTAGCCTTGTAGTGTAGTTTGAAGTTGGGTAGCATGATGCCTCCAGCTTTTGTTCTTTTTGCTTAGGATTGTCTTGGCTATATGGGCTCTTTTATGGTTCCATATGAATTTTAAAATAGTTTTTTCTGATTCTGTGAAGGATGCCAATGGTAGTTCAGTTGGAATAACATTGAATCTATAAATTACTTTAGGCAGTATGGTCATTTTCACAATATTGATTCTTCCTATCCTTGAGCCTGGGATGTTTTTCTATTTGTGTCCTCCCTGATTTCCTTGAGCAGTGGTTTGTAGTTCTCCTTGAACAGGTCCTTCATTTCCCTTGTTAGCTGTATTCCCAAGTATATTATTCTTTTTTTTTTTCTTTTTTTTTTTGAGATGAAGTCTCACTCTGTTGCCCAGGCTGGAGTGCAGTGGCACAATCTTGGCTCACTGAGACCTCCGCCTCCCAGGTTCAAGCGATTTTCCAGTCTCAGCCTTCCAAGTAGCTGGGACTACAGGTGCATGCCTCCATCCCTGGCAATTTTTTTTTTTTTTTTTTTTTTTTGTATTTTTAGTAGAGATGGGGTTTCACCGTGTTCCACAGGCTGGGTTTGAACTGCTGAGCTCAGGCAATCCACCCGCCCTGCCCTCCCAAAGTGCTAGGATTACAGGTGTGAACCACCATACCCAGCCTATTTTATTCTTTTTGTAGCAATTGTACATAGGAGTTCATTTGTGATTTGGCTGTCTGCTTGCCTGTTGTTGGTGTATAGGAATGCTAGCAATTTTTGTACACTTATTTTATATCCTGAGATTTTGCTGAAGTTGCTTATCAACTTAAAAAGCTTTTGTGCTGAGATGATGGGGTTTTCTAGATATAAGATCATGTCATATGCAAACAAATATAATTTGACTTCCTCTCTACCTATTTGAATATGCTTTATTTCTTTCTCTTGACTGATTGCCCTGGCCAGAAGTTCCAATACTATGTTGTATAGGAGTGGTGTGAGAGGGCATCCTTGTCTTGTGCCTGTTTTCAAAAGTTATGTTTTCAGTGTTTGCCCATTCAGTATGATGTTGGCTATGGGTTTGTCATAAATAGCTCTTATTATTTTGAGGTATGTTCCTTCAATATCTAGTTTATTGAGAGTTTTTAACATGAAGAGATGTTGAATTTTATTGAAGGCTTTTTCTGTGTCTATTGATATAATCATGTGGTTTTTATCTTTAGTTCTGTTTTTGTGATGAATTACTTTTATTGACATGTTTATGTTGAACCAGCCTTGCATCCTGGGCATGAAGCCAACTTTACTGTGGTGGATACACTTTTTGATGTGCTGCTGGGTTCGGTTTGCCAGTACTTTATTGAGGATTTTTGCAACAGTGTTCATCAAGGATATTGGCCTGAAGTTTTCTTTTTTGTTGTATCTCTGCCAAGTTCTAGTATTAGGATGATACTGGCCTCATAAAATAGGTTAGGGAGGAGTCCCTCCTTTTCAGTTGTTTGCAATAGTTTCAGAAGAAATGGTACCAGCTCCTCTATGTACCTCTGATAGAATTCAGCTGTAAATCTGTCTGGTCCTGGGATTTTTTTGATCGGTAGGCTATTTATTACCGCCTCAATTTCAGAACTTATTATTGGTCTATTCAGTGATTCAGCTTCTTCCTGGTTCAGTCTTGGGAAGGTGTGTTTGTCCAGGAATTTATCCATTTCTTCTAGGCTTATTAGTTTATTTGTATAGAGGTGTGTATAGTATTCTCTGATGGTTGTTTGTATTTCTGTAGGGTCAGTGGTGATATCCCCTTTATCATTTTTTATTGTATCTATTTGATTCTTCTCTCTTTTCTTTATTAGTCTAGCTAACAGTCTATCTATTTTATTTTATTTTTTTTCCAAAACAAAAACAGCCCCTGGATCTGTTGATTTTTTTTTTTTTTGAAGGGTTTTTAATGTCTGTATTTCCTGCAGTTCAGCTCTGATCTTGGTTGTTTCTTGTCTTCTGCCACCTTTGGGGTTTGTTTGCTCTTGGTTCTCTAGTTCTTTTAGTTGTGATGTTAGGATGTCGATTTGAGATCTTTCTAGATTTTTGATGTGAGCCTTTAGTGTTATAAATTTCCCTCTTAACACTACTTTAGCTGTGTCTCAGGGGTTCTGGTACATTATCTCTTCTAATTAGTTTGAAAGAACTTCTTGATTATTTCTGCCTTAATTTCAGTATTTCCCAGGAATTATTCAAGAGCAGGTTGTTCAATTTCCATGTAGTTGTGTGGTTTTGAGTGAATTTCTTAATCTTGAGTTCTAATTTGATGTACTGTGGTCTGAGAGACTGTTTGTTATGATTTCAGTTATTATGCTTTTGCTGAGGAGTGTTTTACTTCCAATTATGTGATCAATTTTAGAGTAAGTGCCATGTGGCGTCAAGGAGAATGTATGTTCTCTTGTTTTGGGGTAGAGAGTTTGGTAGGTATCTGTTAGGTCCACTTGATCCAGAGCTGAGTTCAAGTCCTGGATATCTTTGTTAATTTTCTGTCTCAATGATCTGTCTACTGACAGTGGGGTGTTAAAGTCTCCCAATGTTATGGTGGAGAGTCTATATCTCTTTGTAGGTCTCTAAGAATTTGTTTTATGAATCTGGTTGCTCCTGTATTGGTTGCATATATATTTAGGATAGTTAGCACTTCTTATTGAACTAAACCCTTTACCCATTATATAAAGGCATTATGTAATGCTCTTCTTTGTCTTTTTTTTTTTATCTTTGTTGAGTTAAAGTCTGTTTTGTCAGAAATTGGGATTTGCAACCCCTGTTTTTTTCTGCTTTCCATTTGCTTAGTAAATTTTCCTTTATTCCTTTATTTTGAGCCTGTGTGTGTCTTTGTATGTGAGATGGGTCTGTCTAATATAGCACACCAATGGGTCTTGACTGTTTATTCACCTTGCCATTCTGCTGTTTTTTAATTGGGGCATTTATCCCATTTACATTTAAAGTTAATATTGTTATATGTGAATTTGATCCTGTCATCATGATGCTAGCTGGCTATTCTGCAGACTTATGTGGTTGTTTCATAGTGTGATTGATCTGTGTACATCAGTGTGTTTTTGTAGTGGCTGGTAATGGTTTTTCCTTTTCATATTTAGTGCTTCCTTCAGAAGCTCTTGCAAGGCAGGTCTGCTGGTAATGAATTCCCTCAGCATTTGCTTGTCTGAAAAGGATCTTATTTCTCCATCACTTATGAAACTTGGTTTGGCCAGGTATAAAATTCTGGGTTGGAAATTTTTTTCTTTAAAAATGTTGGACATTGGCCCCCAATCTCTTCTGGCTTGTGGGGTTTCTGCAGACAGATCCACTGTTAGTCTGATGGGCTTCCTTTTGTGGGTGACCTGGCCTTTCTCTCTGACTGCCCTTAACATTTTTTCCTTCATTTTGACATTGGAGAATCTGATGATTATTTGTCTTCAGGCTAATTTTTCTCATGGAGTATCTTATTGGGGTTCTCTGGATTTCCTGAATTTGAATGTTGGCCTGTCTTGCTAGATTGGGGAAGTTTTGGATAATATCCTGAAGTATGTTTATCAACTTGGTTTTGTTCTCTCTGTCTCTTTGAGGTACCCCAATAAGTCATAGGTTCAGTCTTTTTACATAATCCCATAGTTCTTGAGGGTTTTGTTTGTTCCTTTTCATTCTTTTTTCTCTAATCTTGTCTGCCTGTCTTACTTCAGCAAAATTGTCTTCAAGGCTGAGATTCTTGCCTCCACTTGGTCTGTCCAGCTATTGATACTTGTGGTTGCACTGTGATTTTATTGTGTTGTGTTTTTCAGCTCCATCAGGTCATTTGTGGTTCTCTCTAAACTGGTTATTCTGATTAAGAGCTCCTGTAACGTTTTATCATCGTTCTTAGCTTCTTTGGATTGGGTTAGAACAAGCTCCTTTTGTCCAGCAAAGTTCATTATTACCCACCTTCTGAAACCTACTTCTGTCAGTTCATCCATCTCAGCTTCAGCCCAGTTCTGTGCCCTAGCTGGAGAGGTGTTGTGATCATTTGAAGGAGAAAAGGCACTCTGGCCTTTTGAGTTTTCAGCAGTTTTGCATTGATTCTTTCTCATCTTTGTGAGCTTATCTTTGAAGCTGCTGACCTTTGGATGGGGTTTGTGTGGGATCTTTTTTGTTGATGTTATTGATGTTATTGCTTTCTGTTGTTTGCTTGTTTTTCTTTTAACAGTCAGGCCCCTCTTCTGTAGGGCTACTGTGGTTTGCTGGAGGTCCATTCCAGACTCTATTTTTCTGGGTCCTTCCCACACTTGAAGGTGTCACCAGAGGAGGCTACAGAACAGCAAAGATGGCTGCCTGCTCCTTTTTCTGGGATCTCCATCCCAGAGGGGCACTGACCTGATGCCATGGGAATGCTCTTGTACAAGGTTTCTGACAACCTCTGTTGTGGGGTCTCACCCAGTCAGGAGGCACAGGATCAGGGACCCGCTTAATGAAGCACTCTGGCTGTCCCTTGGCAGAGTGGGTGCACTGCGTTGGCAGCAAATGCCCCTCGTCCAGACTGCCTGGACTCTTCAGAGCCACCAGGCAGGAAAGACTATGTCCACTGAACCATGGAGAATGTGGCCACCCCTCCCTGCAAAGGGCTCCATCCCAAGGAGGTCAGAGTTCTGTCCTTAAACCCCTGGCTGCAGTTGCTGAAATTCACACAGGGAGGCCCAGTCTGGTGAGGAGGGATGGATCTGGTTCCCACCTAAAGAAGCAATCTGGTCACGATCTGCCATAGCCGCTGTACTGTGGGGAATTCCTCCCAGTCCAAACTGCCCAGTCTCCCTGGTACCTGCAGGGAAAATTGCCGACTGGAGCTGCAGTGATGGCTGCAGCCCCTCTACTCCAGGAATTCAGTCATCTTAGGCAGTCTCCAGCCTGCTGCCTAGAGTCTGCATAGCTATGTTCTTGGGACCCAAGGTCATGGTGACGTGGGCTCATAAGGGGATCTCTTGATCCACAGGTTGCACAGATCAGTGGAGAAAGTGTGGTTTCCCAGGCAAGGTAGCACCATCACTCACCCTTCCTCTTGGCTGGGAGTGGGAGCTTCCCTCTTCCCTGTGCAGGTCCTCGGTGGGCTGTCACTCCACTCCACCCTGCTTTTCCTCACTCTGCATGGGTCCCACCAACCACCTAGTCAGTCTCAGTGAGAGAACCTGGATATCTCATTTGAAGGCACAGGATTCATTCGCCATTTTCGTTCTTTTCCTGTTTACTTTTAATTTAGAAATAAACATTGTACATATTTATCACATGCAGCATTATATTTTGAAATATATACATTGTGGAATAGCTAAATGAAGTTAATTAACATATGCAATACTTCACATACTTATCATTTTTTTGCGGTGAGAACATGTAAAATCTATTCTCTCCGCAATTTTCAAAACTACAATACATTGTTGTTAACTATAGTCACCGTGTTGTGCAATATATCTCTTGAATTTTGTTCTCTAATCTAACTGAAATTTGTATCCTTTGACCAAGGTCTCCTTCACCCTACAACCACCCCATACCCCAATCCATGCTAACCACCATTCTACTCTCTATTATGAATTCAACTTTTCTATGAGTTTTGGGTCTTATATGTAAGTCTTCAACTTTTTTTGGATTCCACATACAAGTGAGATCATATAATATTTCCCCTTCTGTGCCTGGCTTGTTTAGCATCATGTCCTCCAGGTTCATCCATGTTGTCCCAAATGACAGGATTTTCTTCTTTTTATAGTATGAATAGTATTCTATGTTGTATTTTCTTTATCCACTCATTCATTGATGAATACTCAGGTTGATTCCATATCTTGGCTATTGTGAACAATGCCACAGTGAACATGGGAGTGCAGATATTTCTTCAACATATTGGTTTCATTTCCTTTGGATGTGTACCTAGTAGTGTGATTGCTGGATCATATGGTAATTCTATTTTTTATATTTTGAAAAACCTCCATACTATTTTCCTTAATGGCTCTACTAATTTACATTCCCACCAACAGTGTAAAAGGGTTCTCTTTTCTTCACATCTGTTCCAATGTTTGTTATCTTTCACTTTTTTATAACAGCCGTTTTAACTTGTGTGAGGTGATAGCTTTTAATTTGGATTTCTCTGCTGATGAGCAATGCCGAGCATTTTTTCATAGACCTGTTAGCCATTTGTATGTCCTCTTTTGGGAAATGTCTATTCACATTTTTTGCCCATTTAAAAAATTGGGTTATTTGTTTTCTTGCTATTGAGTTGTTTCAGCTCCTTACCTATTTTGGATATGAATCCATATTGTATTTTCTGCAAGTTGTTTATTCACTCTTGATTGTTTCCCTTGCTGTGTAGAAGCTTTTTAATTTGATATAATCTAATCTGTCTCTTTTTGCTTTAGTTGACAGTGCTTTTGGGGCCATATTAAAAAAAATCACTGTCAAGATCAATGTCATGCCATTTTTCCTCTATATTTTCTTATAGTAGTTTTATAGTTTGGGGGTCTTATATCTAAGTCTTTAATATGTTTTGAATTGATTTTTGTATATGGTAGGAGATAGGGGTCTAATTCATTCTTCTATAAGTGACTATCTGATTGTCCCAACACTATTTATTGAAGAGACTGTCATTTGCCCACTGTGTTTTCTTGGCATCTTTGTTGAAAATCAACTAACCATAAATGTGTGCATTTATTTCTGGGCTCTATTCTGCTCCATTGGCCCATATGTCTGTTTTTATGCTAGTACCACATTATTACTATTATTATTATTTCTCAAGATTGCTTTGACTATTCAGAGTTATTTGTGAGTCCATCACATTTTAGGATTGTTTTCTGTTTCTGTGAAAAATGTCCTTGGAATTTTGATACGGATTCCATTGACTGTAAATTGCTTTGAGTAGTATGGACATTTTAACAATATTAATTCTTCTAGTCCATGAATATGGAATATCTTGAGACCATGAACAGGGTCTCTCTCTGTCACCCAGGCTGGGTTGCAGTGGTGGGATTGCCCCTCACTATAACCTTGTACTCCTGGACTTAAATAATCCTCCCACCTCAGCCTCCTGAGTAGCTAGGACTACAGATGCATGCCACCATGCCTGGCTAATGAAGTCATCTTTTAAAATAAAATGTCTGGCATACAGGCTGGAACGTAGGGGACAATTGGAGCAAGTTGGCAATCTCTGTCTTCTTGTGGCTTCTCCACGTGACTAAATTGGTCTTCCTTATATATGGTGGACTTAGGGCATGGTGACTGGCTTCATCCAGAATGAGCATTTCAAGACACCCGGGTGGAAGCTGCAAAGCTTCTTATGACAATCTCAGAAGTGCTGAAGTATCACTTTCTCTGAACTCTATTGGTTAAAGCAGTAACAGGTCATTCCTCACAGAAATAGAAAAAAAAATTAAAAATTAATATCGAAACCACAAAAAGACCTTGAATAGCCAAAGAAATCCTGGACAAAAAGAATAAAGTTGGAAGCATCACACTAGCTCACTTTAAAAAAATGACTACAAAAAAGCTTTGTAGTCAAAGCTATAATAGTCAAAACATCATAATACAATCATAAAAGCAGACACATAAGCCAGTAGAACAGAATAGAAAACCAAGAAATAAACCTACATATGTACAACCAACTGATTTTAGACAGAAGGGCCAAGAACATTCACTGGGGAAAGGAAAACCTCTTCAATAAATGATGCTGGCAAAACTGGATATTTATATGCAGAAAAATGAAGCTAGCCCTCTCTCTCTCACCATATATGAAAATTAACCCAAAATGGATTAAGAATTAAATGACTACAAGACTTAAATGACTAGAAGAATGACTAGAAGAATTAAATGATTAGAAGAAAACATAGGAGAAATGCTTCAGAACATTGGCCTAGGCAAAGATTTCATGGAGAATATCTCAAAAACACAGGCAACAAAAGCAAAAATAGACAAATGAGATTATAACAAACTAAAAACCTTCTGCAAAGCAAAGGAAACAATCAACAGAGTGAATAGACAACTTGCAGAATGGGAGAAAATGCCTGCACACTATTCATCCAACAAGGGATTAATATTTAGAATACACAAGGAACTCCAACAGCTCAAGAGCAAAAAAACAAATAACATGATTAAAAGTGGGCAAATGAGCTGAACAGACGTCTTTAGAAATAAGAAATACAAATGGCTAACAGATATATAAAAAATACTCAACATCACTAATCATGAAGGAAATGCAAATCAAAGCCACAATGAGATATCATCTCATTCCAGTAACAATGGCTGGTATCAAAAACACAAAAATAACAAATAATAGCAAGGATGTGGAGAAAGGGAAACTCTTATACACTGTTGATGGGAATATAAATTAGTACAGCCATTATGGACAGCAGTTGTAGAGGAGCCTCACAAAACTAAAATTAAGCTGAGTGCAGTGGTGTGTGCCCATAGTCTCAGTTACTCTGGAGGCCAAGGTGGGAAAATAGTTTGAGACCTTCAAGTTGGCAGTGTGCAATGATCATGTGTGTGAATAGCCAATGCATTCCACCCTTGAGTCATGTGGCAACATAGTGAGAACCAATTCTTTAAAAAAATAACAAATAAAAAATAGAACTACAATATGATCCAGCAATCTCACTACTGGGTATATATCCAAAGGAAAGGAAATCAGTATGTTGAAGACATAGCTATACTTCCATGTTTATTAAAGCAGCGTTCACAATAACCAAGGTATGGAATCAACCTACATGTCCATCAACAGATGGATAAAGAAATTATGGGGACTGGGTGTGGTGGCTCATGCTATAATCCCAGTATTCTGAGAGATTGAGGCAGGAGAATCACTTGAGGCCAGGAATCCAAGATCAGCCTGGGCAAAAAAGTGAGACCCCATCTCTTCAAAAAGGTTTAAAAAATTAGCCAGGCCTGGTGGCATGATGTACTTGTAGTCCCAGCTACTTGGGAGGCTAAGCCTGGAGGATGGCTTGAGGCTAGGAGTTTGAGGCTGCAGTGAGCTATGATCATGCCACTGCACTGTAAAAAAAAGAAGTGAAAAGAAATTGTGGTACATATACACAATGGAATGCTATTTAGCCAGAAAAAATAACAAAAATGTCATTCATGGCAACATGGATGAGCTCGGAGGACATTGTGTTAAGTGAAATAATTCAAGCACACAAAAAAGATAAATACCACATGTTCTCACTCATATATGGAAGCTAAAATATTTGATTCATTGAAGTAGAGAGTAGAATGGTGGTTCCTAGAAGTTGGGAAGGGTAGAGGATAGTGAGGGAATAGCTAAAGGTTGGTTAATGGAGGAAGAAGCTCTAATGTCCTATAGCACTATAGGAGGACTATAATTAACAACAATTTTATTTATTTATTTTATTATGTAAATTAAGCCATTTATCATAGACTAGTGATGTCTCAAATTGTGGACCTTCTATTGGTCTTCCAATTTCTTCAGTATTCTGATGGCAACTTTACCATGACAGTAGAAGTGGTGTTATAGGTCCAGGCACCACCAGCTACCATTTCCATGCAGGAACCACAGTGCCAGGTTCCCACAGTTTGTCTCTTTATCTTGATTTTGCCACAGAAGGAGCAAGTGTCCTTGGCATGCTGGTAAATTAAAATTTTCTTCACTATTTTCTGGAGGGAGGTACCATAGTGGGTCCTGTATTCCTGTATTTATTGATAATTCTGACTTTCTTATTAGCTTTAATCATTTCACCACCAACTGGGTCTGAGCCCAGACAGCAACAACAATTTATTGTATATTTTCAAATAGCTAGAAGAGTGGATATTGAATATTCCCAAAACAACAACAAAAAATGTTTGAGATGACAGATGTGTTAATTACCCTGATTTGATCATTGCACATTGTATACATGTATTGAAATATCACCCTGTACCCCATAAGTAATTATTATGTCAATTAAAATTAATAATAAAAGGGAAAAAAGCAGTCATAGGTCAGCTAAGATTGGAGGTGAAAGAATAACCTCCCCCTCTCAATGTACCTTGTATGGTCAAAGACAGAGGTAATTCATGATTTCACAAATTCATGTGTTTCTAGAATATGATTAGTTCATATGTGTAGAGAGACTGATGTCTATGTAACCGAGAAGTCATGTTTGATCAGATCAGGTTTCTCCTGGGCAAGGGGAACTAGAAGAGCAGGAACAGAATCACAACTTTCAGCAGGAAAGGGAAAATACCACATCTCAGCTGCTGTTCTGGGACCAGGATTCTTTTAGCTGCATTTTAAGAAAATGAAAAATGACTGCCAGCACGAGGCTCTCTGGGGAGGCCCCCAGTGGTGTCCCAGCCTTGGGCAACTCTTGCTTGGTGCCTGTGCCCTGGGAGCTTCTGGCTTCGAGTTCCTTCAGTGTGCATTGTTCCAGCACCCCCAGCTCTGCTCTCACAAACCTGTGGTCAGTGTTTCCTCTCACTGGTTTAGGTGAATTTTTAGTCTCTACAGTTGTAGTCTCTAGCCATGCCCAGCTGCCTATCTGGAGCATCCAACCTACCAAGGATTGTTTTTCTTAGTGTTCTGGTTACAAAGTTGACTACATGTGGAGTGGTTTTCCCCACTTCATGTACCCCATAAGCTCTGTGACTTTTAGTGTTGATTTTGCAGAATGTGAGGCTTTTCAGTAATGTAAATTTTATATGATAGCAGAAAATTCTGAACTATTTATTCACCATTCATATAAAGCACCAGCCCTTGGAGAGAAGCTGCTTCCATTCTTGGGGTAATATTCTAGACTGGTTTGGAACATTTTTTGCCACAAAGAAATGATGCTTTAGAAATCCTGGAGAAAGATATAAAAACCAACTTAAAGGAGAATCCTATTGGCCAAGTTCTGATAATTTAAGTATACAAAATAAAATAATTATAGTTAATTAAAATATGTTGGGTCATGAAAAGCCAAAGTCAACAGTATTCAAAGAAAAATGAGAGCTTTCTTTTAAAATAACACATGATATACTTGGATAGCATTTCTTCAAATGAGCAAAGATGTTATTGACTTTTAGTTGTATGAATAGTTCAGTATTGTAGATACACACATACACACACAAACACACACACACACACACACACACACACAAGTGGACAAAATACATGTCAGTCAAAGACTAAAAAGATTTTATGCCCAGATATGGGACGTCCTTGTTCATTATGGCAACTGAGATACATTCATCATATGCTGAATTATTAAGACAATCTGCAAAGCCTTAAAATTCACCAACACTTCCATATCACCTAGAAATTATAGGTAGCAGTAAAACATTAAGGTAGGAATTTGAAAAAAATAAACTGGCTAAGATATTTGCAGAAACTAGACTCAGACAGAGGTCTTGTCCTCAAGCTGTCATGAACATGAGATTATCAGGCAACAGAAAGATGGGACTCTTCCCCTTACTCTTGAGTGGACAGGCTCATGAAAGCACTTGCTTTCTTAAGCCTGTGGCCTGCCACTTACATTTATTTGATGGCATATTAATCTAGTGTAAAGCACTAATCAAATTCATCAAACCTTTTCACTCATAAGATGTAAGAACCCTTTCTCCCCCTCCTACATTTATCTCTCTTGGATCTGAAGGTACTCAGATAAAACGTGTATCCTTGAGTGGAGTGGATTTTATCTTTTAAACAGACAAATACATGGACATCTGCTTGCTGGCATTTATTTGCTGTTTTGTGATTCTAGCAGCTATTCCTGGTTACTCTTGGTTACTCCCTTGATTTTTTCCCCTTGTTGTGCATGGTCACCAAAAAGAACTGGACAAAGACTTCCCAGGAAGAAAGAGAGAATCTCAGGCCTCACACCCTGGACCACTGTAGAGGGATAGGGAAAAATTTTGTCCATCTAATCCCAAAATGACTTTATGGAACCTGAAGGGTTTTTAGGGAGGAACATTGAAAAGACAATTCATGCATGGCATTTGCTGCTCTTCAAGGAGAATAAGGTTTTAATGTTTCATATTTTGGGTTTGTGCCCAAAGGACCAAGACATATAATGGTTTTAGGAACATGTGAAGGTAAATTATACCAGAGATTTTCAAAAAGTATTTCTTGGACTAAAATATGCTGATACAGAATTGTTAGGCTCATAAAAACGTGTTTGAGTTACTCTGATAAAGAAAAGGAAAGGGGGAATATGTTTTAATGAAAAAATTAAAAAGGAATATGTTTTAAAAGTCACTTATGTAATAACTAGAGACATAATTGAGACAAGTGAAACTAAAACAGAGGGGAAAACTGGGATAAAGGGACTCTATAGAACTTAGGTAAAGTTTGAGGCAATTTGAGAGCAGAGTCCAAGGGTGAGACATTAAAAATCAGAAAGTGGAAGGCTTCAAATATCACTCACATCAAGTAATTTTAGCCAAGCTTATGGCAGGCATAGTGACAAGGATTTTTAAAATTTGTTTTTGCAAGAAACAAGAGGCTTGCTGAGAAATCTGCAACACCTACACTATAAACTGTGACATTTATGCCACGCTACCAGATGCTTCTTTTGGAAGTCTAAACAAAACAAACAAAAATAGTGGATGCTGTATATTCCTTTTTTCTCTGTGTTGATGGAATAGGAAGTAATTTTTCACTTTATGAAATACCTGCCAGCTCTGAGATGACTTTATGGACTCCACATTGGGAGTGAACTCTTTGCAAAACTGAATTTCACCTGAGTTGGAAGTTGGCCAATAGAAGAGTCTCTAGCAGATCTCAGTAAAGTCATGTGAAGCCTTGTTTCTTTTATAATACACAAAACGGTACAGTGGAGATCCCAGGGAAGAAGGAAGTGATAGATTCTACTTGGGTGGAATGAGGTGAGAAAAACTCATGGAGGAAATAATCCACAAACAGATTATTCAAAGAAGAGCCTCTAACCATGCCCAGCTGCCTATCCGGAGCATCCAAACTACCAAGGATTGTTTTTCTTAGTGTTCTGGTTACAAAGTTGACTACATGTTGAGTGGTTTTCCCCACTTCATGTACCCCATTTGCCAGGCAGATGAGATGGAACTTGGTGGGGAGGCCAGAGGTACCACCCAGAAAGCAGGCAGCAATATAGGCCAAGACATAGTCGAATGATATATATAGTCTGGTGAGTTTGTAACTGTAAGCAGTTATACTTGGTGCACCGGCTTGAACTTTGGATGTTAGGAATGGGGCAAAGCACCATGAAATACAATCTGGGTGGTAAGCAGGGACAGATGCTAGATGTCCTTGTACACTGCACTAAAGTTTGCTCTTTCATTTATTTAATGAATGCATGTATTAAGGACCTACTCAGTTCCAAGTCTTGGGGAGACAGACACAATTTTTTTGTTTGTGTGGCACTTACAGTATTAAAGGGGCAGACAGACATTAAACCTAATCATATGACTAATTATTTATTTTTACTTGTGATAAGCTCTCATGTAGGGAGGCCAATGCTGTGTAATGACAGAATTTGTAACAGGGAAATCTAACTTAGTGTGGGGTCTGAGATGTCCTCCCTGAGGAGACAACAATATGGCGGACACCTAAGTGGGAATGTGTCAGCTAAAGGAGTGCTTGTTTGTGAAAAAGTGCTTTGGGCGGAGCAACATGGACAGGAACGGGGAGATGGACAGGCATATGTATAACCAAGTACCCCCTCTTTTCTAAGAGAAAAAGAATGGATTATGTTTTATTTTTTTCCTTCTTTTCTCTTCCCCCTTTTCCCTTGTTCCTCACTTCTTAGCTCTTTATAAATGAAATTATAACCTTTACCTTCCCTTCACCAGACACTTCCTACAGAGCAAGCTTATCTATTAGCTTGGTGCCAAGGTAATCTGGCAAAAGTAATGGCAAAAACTGCAATTACTTTTGCACCAATCTAAAAACTATGCACCAGAGAGGGAATTCTCCCACCAAGAGATGGCCTCAAGAGACAACAGTCAATTTACAACCTGAAGGGTTCTCGCAACAGAGCTCTCTCTCACCTGGAGTGGATCTCAAGACGGTGGCCACCTTACAACCTAGCTCTGCCCACGATGGTGCCAGCTTGGTAGATACAGCACCAAAGCGAGTCATGCAGACCCTACACCTGCTTGCTCCCTCTCCTGCATGCCATTCATGCCAAGTCCCTGCTTAAAAGCCTCTGCTTTCTGCCCCAAAAGTGAAGCGATATCCTTAAAGGCAGGAATCTGTACTTCTTCCCCTAAGCTATGCTTTTGAATTAAGTCACTTTCTTTATGTCAGACTCAATCTTGTTAATTGGACTCTGCAGGTGGTGAGTGACTGAACCTCTTTCAGTTACATGTGGAGATTTAGGGAAACAAAAAAAACTATAGTCAATGGATGGTGTCTACTCAGGGAAGCCACATAATCATATTTGCATTTTAGAAACCACCCCCTGGCTGCAGTGTGAGGAATAGTAAAGAGATGTAGGGCGGGAGGTGTGATGGTTAATTTTTATGTGCCTACTTGATGGGAAGTGATGCCCAGATGGCTGGTAAAACATGGTTTCTGGGTGTGTCTGTGAAGGTGTTTCTGGAAGAGATTAGCATTTGAGTCAGCAGCCGAATAAAGATCGCTCTCACCTATGTGGGCAGGCAGCACCCAATCCATTGAGGGCCTAAACAGAACAAAAAGGTGGAGAAAAGAGGGCTTTGCTCTGTCTTCTTGAGCTGAGACATTATCTCCTCCTGCTCTTAGACATCAGCACTCCTGGTTCTCAGACATTTGGACTTAGACTGCAACTCACAACACTGGCTCTCCTGGTTCTCAAGTCTTTGGGCTTAAACTGGAACTCTACCATTGGCTTTCCTGGGCTTTGATCTTAGAGACAACAGATTGTGGAACCTCTCAGCCTCCATAATTACATGAGCCAATTCTTCATAATAAGTATTTTTCTATCTGTATGTATCCTATTGATTCTGTTTCTCTGGAGAATAATGACTAATACAGAAAATACAGAAAGCACTGTTACGATAGATCTCAGAGTGTCAAGGTGAAAGCTTGTCAAGGCAAAAGCTGTGGCAATGTGGACAGAGAGGATGGGATATGTTTGGAAGGTACTTAGGAGCTAGAATTGGCTGTAGTTAGTGACTAATGAGTTAGATAAGGGAAAGGAGGAGAGAGACATCAAAAGAATGACTCAAATTTCTGGAAGGAGCAGCCGGGTAGCTAGTGAGATGAGAACACAGAGGATCAGATTCTGTGAGTGGGGAGGGTTAGGGAGAGCTGACGGGTTTCGTTTTGTATACACTTAGTTTGAGGTGCCCATGGAGATAGCTAATAGACAACTGGATGTGAGTGTAAAGCTCCAGAAAGATTTCAAAGCTAAGAGTTATAGAAAGGGGAAATATCAACACTTAGCTAGTGGTTGAAGCCATGATGATTGATAGCTCACATGGAGAAAGTGAACTGAGTGAAAAGACCAGAGGACCAAAGACCAAGCCCTGAGAAACACACATATTTATGAGGTTAGTATAAGAAGAGGGGTCAGAAAAGGAGCCTGAGAAAGAATCACAGAGAGCCAGAAAAATTAGGAGGAAGTGTGCACTGGATATTCTGTTTGCCCCTCCAAATCCACTATCCTTCTCCATCCTGCTCTGTGGCCTGGAAGGCTGCTTGCTGTGGATCACATCAATGCCTCTCTTGTCCTCTGGCTTCAAGAGTTCAGCCACTTGGGGTCATGGCCAGGAGATTGGAGAGTGAGAAGAGAAAGGCTGGGGTGATCACCTTCTGGCTTCCTTCTGCTGTAAATGGATTGTTACTGGCTATGGTCTGCCAAAGACCAGGGCTCCTGCTAGGCAACCTCATGGTTGCAACTTTGCCTTATCTCTACATGTCTAAGGGTGTCAAGGCTGTCCCCTGCTGCTAGCCTATAGGTCCATCACCTTCCCTTGCTAGTTTACCTTAATCCTAGATCTTTGCAAATGATTCCTTCATTAAACTCTCTTCAGTCATCCCTGTTTCTTGTCATCTGTGTACTCCTGAGACCTCATCTTTACAGAGATGTATCACAAAAGCCACTGAAAATGAGTTTCAAGGTGGGAGTAGTCAACGGTGGTCAAAGAAGGAACCTATACTTCTTCCTTAAGCTAAGCTTTGGGGAATGCTGAAGAGGTTTTCCTTGGTGAAGACTGAAGGGCCCATTGTATGTGGCAACTGGAGGTTGTTGGTGACCTTTACTGGCACAGGTCAAAAGAAAAGTGAGCCAAAGTCAGGCTGCAGTGTGCTGAAGAGGCCATGGCGAGTTGCTGACCATCACTTTGAGACACCTAGCTATGAGAGAAGAAGGTGGCATTTTGAGGGAGCTGCAGGGTGGCATTTTCTTTTAGTATCCAAGGGACTTGAGCAGGCTTATCCTGTGGGAAGAATACATTAGATAGGGGGAGGTTGGAAGAGCATGCAAGAGAAACATGAATGGACCCATGACCTTGGGTCATGAGAGGACATGAATGATGGTAGGTGTGCACATAAGAAGTGCACATAGCTATGGAGTAGGTGAGTGAGGAGCTTCTTCCTAAATATTCTCAGTGAAAATTCAAGGACAGTGAAAGTTCAAAATAGCAATTGAGGAGAAATTGATAAGGGGCCCAGAAAAGGTCTAAAGGGTTTGCTGAAATAAATAAATGATTAATGTTACATGACATAAACCAGAATGTAGAATGTGCAGTTGAGTGACAATGTGATGAGATGAAGTCGGAAAGGTAGGGTGTGTCTAGATTATGGAATTTGGTTTTTATACAGGCAGTGGGAGTCATCAAACATTTTTGAGCAGGATCATGATGGGTTAGATATAAGATTATTTAGGGGTGAATGAGGGTCAAGGAGAAGTACTAAAGGTCACAATAATCTAGGTAATAGACAAGGGATGTGCTTTATTTGGGGATTGAGAGCACATGTAACAAAGTTAAGAGTCATTGAGGAATTAGATCTGGTTGGACTAGTGATGATGCCAACAGGTGGACTAGGGGGCTCTTAAGGCCCTTCCACAGAACCCCAACACCTTCAACCTTAGTCTACCCTAAATAAATATACACTGTAAGTAAAAACAGTGTGTATTCTATGCAAACAATGGTTTAACACAAATTGGCTAGCCCTCCTCCATATTATCAAGCCTAAATGTCCACCTGTATAGACATTCAGGAACTTCCACCACACAGAGCTTAGAGGCTGCTCAGATATAGAAAATGAAAAGGAGACAGATAAGTCAGAAATTTTAACTGGGTTTACTGGGTGGATGTTATGATACTGTTGACCAAGAAAGGGAATATGAGAGATTATATTTGTGAAAGGAAAAGATGAATTTGGCCAGACACAGTGGCTCATGCCTGTAATCCCTGCACTTTGACAGGCTGAAGCAGGAGGACTGCTTGAGCCCCAGAGTTCAAGACTAGTCTGGGCAATATAGGGAGATTTTGAGTCTATTACTATTTTGTATAAAAAAACAACAATGAATTTTAGATGGTCAGATGACCTATATGAATTTGGGCAACTAGGGTTAAGAATGCGAGTCTGGAGCTTGGGAGGGAGGTAGGACTTGCCATGCAGGTCTGGCGTATCTGTGTAGAGCCGGTTGCTGAGGCAGTGAGGTTCAAGGAGAAAGGAATCATAAAGAAAGACTAGGAATAAACAAACACCCTTGAGGAGTGCTGTCTTTAAGAGGGCAAGCAGAGGGGGGATATCAAGAAGGAAGATGAGAAAATATTGTGAAGCAGAGGATGAACAGAAGGACACAGCTCATGATGGCTAGAGTGTAGCAAGTCATGCCAAGGAAGGGCTAGGCAAGGATATGCCAGAGAATCTTTTTCTTTATAGAAATCATCAATTCTTTTCTTGAAAATTGATTTTTTAATTTACACTTCGTTCTAAAAAGTGGTCCCACTTCTCTTTTAACATAACTTATTTAAAACCATTTATAATTACTCAGAATTTTCTCAATTTTGCAGTTTCATGATCAGCCTCCAAAAAGTTGTGCTAGTGTGCGTTCAGAATTCATTAAAATCTATCCAGCATTTCCACTTAAGTGCTTCAATATGTATGAAAAAATGTCACTTGAATTCTCTTTGATGATAAAGTTGAACATCCTTGTCTTTGTCATCCTAAAGCTGTTCTTTTCAGAGAGCCAAATCCCATCAGATTGCTCCACGTCTGTATTTGAGAAGGAAAGTTAGAATCATTTTGTCTAACTGCAACAGATTATCTTCTGAATATTTATCCCAACCTATTGATGAAGTGCTCCTGTGTTCTTAGTGAACTGGTTTCATTTGGGAGCTCTTGTAATAATGGTGCATGGTTCTTGGAATGATCTCAAAATATTCCCCTCTTTCTCTTTCACACTGAAGAGCAGGTTCATCCCCACAGGATGTTAACAAGTGTGTTTAGCTTATAACCCTTCTAGAATCATCCTCCTCAAGTGGGCCCACAAAACCCTCATTTGCATCAGTGTCCACCTGGTTGGAATTCATGTTGTCTCCTTCAGGATCTTGTTGTGAAGGTTTTAGTTTTCCCCTGCCATGATCATTAAAGGAATATTGTTTAGAGCTGTGAATATTTCCTTAATGAAAGTTTCTTATTTTAAAATGTCTGAGTCTCTTTCATGGAAGGCAGCCTTATCAGGGTCTGAGGGAACTTCAGCAGAACATGGTGGTGTTTGTTGTAAAACATCCATATTAGAAAATTCTAAGTCTCTAAGTGAGCAATGCCATTCTGCTGCCTTGGATTGAAAAGCTGTGTCATAATTATAAGTAAACATGCCCGGAATCTTATCCCCTAAGGCACTATTCCCCAGTGACCTGGGCCAGGGTGATGGGCCCTCAGATCTGTCAGTGTCAGAGGCATTTTCCAGATGAGTCTTGTACACACCAGAGTCTGGAGTGGAAATGAGAGATTTTTCAAAGTGATCTTCCTGATTCTTGCATTTCCCTGGAATTGTTTGGAAGGTGACATTGTCCTCAAGACTGTCTATAGCCGTCACATTGTCCTTGCTTGCCCCTGAGCTCTCGTCCTGCAGGGGCTCCTCGTCAGGTGCTGCCTCTTCAGTCTTGCTCCTCGCACCTTCTGAACTTATGGAGCTCAGAGTGAACAGAGACCCCTCATCAGAGTCACAGTCACTCTCCAACTCACAGCAAGTGTCAGAAAGAGTGGATTTCTGCACTGGTTCCTTGTTAGCAGGAGTGATATCCAGGCCACCATCCCATCTTGGAGGAAAGACTGATGGGTCCGTGTCTCTTGGGTCACCGTGTGGAACCTCGCTGTAGTGGGCTGAAAGTGCTCCCTCAGCTCTTGCCCCCGAGAGCCTTGGCTGCTGTATGCTCAGCAAATCAATGGACGAACTCACTTGCCTTTCCTTAGAAAATTCCATCTGCAAGTCCCAAAGTGACTGTTCAGTGCCCCCTCTTTCCTTACTGTCTCCAATCCTCTGTGCTTCTGCATGTGTTAGCATTTTACAGAGGGAAGCTGTCATTTCTCCGGAGAGGGACGGGTCTAATTCATTGGAATCATAACAGCTTGAGCCAGAGACAGCGTGAGAGGAGCCAGAGACAGCACGAGACGTGCCAGCTACAGAAGAGACGCCCACTGAATGTGCACTGAGAGACTCTTCCTGGGCCACAGTTTCATAAGTCCGTTCTCCAAGAACATCATTCCTATGGATGTGATCCTGTGTTGCTGACATTAGTTCATGGTTACCAGCATGTGGGTATCTCTGGAGAATGGAATAGACTGCACTATCATTTCCACTTCCTGTCCCGGTGTTGTCCCCGCACTGTCCTGAGCTCTGCGGACTGCCAGGATCCTTCCTGCTGCTTCCCAGAGTTCTATCAGGAATTATGGTGGCATGTGAGTGTGGCTGTGTCGCCCAGAAAGGGGTCTGGTTCTTGTAGAGGCTTAGATGAGGAAATGCTTGGCGCAGATGGGACTCTGGGTGTGGTGTGTGCCCCACAGCTTGGATGTCATCGTAAAAGCCCTCGTTTGAACACGCGTTGTCCAGGCTAGGGCTTTTGTTCTGGCACTTTTGTTGCCACAGTCTGTCAACATAAGGCCTTGTGAAAGCCCCCAGGCAGAAGGCGACAAGGAATGTGATGAACACTGACAGGCACACTGCCAGAGCCAGGTCCTGGGGAGCGTCCTCCTTTCTGCCGGCAGCCTGCACATCGCGCCTGCTTCTAACACTCCTTGGCAGCCATCTCTGCTTCTCCCTGAGACCAGAGCTGGTCCTTGCCTTCTTCCCCAGAGTGGAAACACCCATGTGCCTTCCTCCCTGGGGCCTCTCTGCTTTGCTCCTTATGAGGCTTTTCACGGGATGCAGATGAATGGGAGGAAGGCTGGTTTCCCTGGAAATCCTGTTCTGGGGAGTACCCCCATTGGCCTCCTCACTCCCTGAAAGTGGGATTAAAAAAATACACATTAAGCAAACATTGAAATAAGATTGCAGGGACTTTTCTTCTTTCTTTTTTTCAGAATTGGGGTCTCTGTGACCCAGCATGGAGAGGGGTGGCACAATCATAACTCACTGAAGCCTCAGATTCCTGGGCTCAAGCGATCCTCCTACTTCAGCCCCCAGAGTAGCTGGGACTACAGGTGTGTGCCACCACGCCTGGGCTGCTTTTTTTTTAATTTTCCATTTTACAGAGACAAGGGTTGTAACTACGTTGCCAAGGCTGGTCTCAAACTCTTGGCATCAAGCGATTCTTGTCCCTTGGCCTCCTGAACAGCTGGGACTACAGGTGTGAGCCACTGCCCCCAGCTCCAGATTCTAGGGGTTTCAGAAGCTTCTGTGAGTCCTCCTCAGTCCTTATCTAGCTACATGTTAAAGTGTACATTACATCATGATCAGCAGTTTTAAAATATTGTTCATTCATTCGTTTTTGTTTAATGCCAACAGCATGTTTATGGTTGTATGCATTTATACATGGCTATCAGGCTGAGGTCTGTTGCTGAGAGGTCCTGGAGGTTGTATGTACCTTAGGCTTCCTGCCTCACTGCTGCCTGTGGGAGGAAGAAGCCAGACTAGAGGGACAGCCACATGTACATGGCTTCTCCTTCCTCCATAATCTTACCTACTCCATGTACTAGTAAACAGCAAAAATATTCCGTTTTCTTTATTGGTTCCTGACATTTCGCTCTCTACCCTCAGAATGTCAGTTGTGGAGTGAAACAAATGTAGCTGATGACATTAAGACTTCTCTCTGATCTTCATGAACTTCCTCTAAACCTGGTAGGCATGGCCATGTTCCTACTTGAATGGCAGTCCTGAATAGAACAGAATCTATGACTCATTTTTTTTCATGGACTTTTTTTTTTTATATATATGAGGTTGAGATTTAGCCAAGGTAGTTAATGTAAAAAAAAGCTTCCCAGAATGTTCAACCCCAGTAACATATTCCAGCACTTTGGGAGAGGGGCAAGGAACAAATCAAAGGAAAATATGCTTTTGTAATATGTGTGTGTGTTTTGTGTATATAGAGGATCGCACCTTTAGAATGTTAGCAAACATCTAAAATAATTATATTTCTAATTTTAAAAGTTCTTTCTTTAATAGGTTATTTGTTAGGAATTTGGATAAAACTGTGACATTAAATTTTACTCAATTTTTAATTCTTGTCTAATGCCAACAGCCTGTCTAGGGTTCTTGAGAATAAAGTTTGGTGTGTCAGAACAAAACTCTCTTCTAGTGGAATTCCTCCTTTTGACCAAATCCAATTGATGCTGAGTGAGTTGAACTGTGTTTCTTTGACCACATGAAGAAAATAATTGATGAACAGAGGAAAACAGTTATTTGGCACCAGTGATTTTTCTATGACACAGACTGACTGATGCCAAGGATCAGCACTTTTGCTTTCAGGGGGACTGTCATTATTACAAATAAGACTAAAATGTTTATGTGCATTTTTCAGTATAAACGGAGCCTTTCAGAGAGACGTTACTGACTTACCTATACACCTGTTGCAAATGACATTCCACATTTTCCTCCAGGATTCAGAAATAAAATTTTGAAAGACTGTCACACTATCATCACACTGCCAGTGATTATCAGCCAAGTCAACCACTAGATGGGGAAATTCTAAAGCTATGATCATCATTGGTAGGATGGTGGACAGATCATTGTTGCTGAGGTCTATGACCTGTTTGAGAAGAAAGAAGTTTAGGATGGTCTGTGGATAAAGACATTTAGAGATAAAATAAATGAGTTACAGAAAAATACTGTTTATGTCTCTGTGGAGGCAATATGGATTTGACACTGGTTTACAAGTCACGGAATAGTGGGTTTTAAGTCTCTGTTCTACCCCTAAAAAGTTTACAAGTCTTGACAAATTGTTTACTTTCTATAAGCCTCCCTCCCAGGGTTGCTGGAAGCATTAAATGTATGTGAAAGCTTTAAGTATCATGCCTATATTTGATGCTTAATCATTTTCTCTTCCTTCTTTCCTGAGTGTAATTTGTATTGTTAAATAAAACCTAGATGCTCATGTTATCAAGGTCTAGAATTGGATACCAGGTCAAGAATTTCTAGAACTACACCAATCTTAAAAGCAGCAGAAAATACTGGATGATGAAAATGTAGAACACAGAACTGTGGTTGACCAGAAATCTTATTTATTTATTTTTTCTGGTAGAGATGAAATCTCACTATGTTGCTTAATTGGACTCAAATTCCTGGGCTCCAGTAATCCTCCCAAGGCCTTGGCCTCCCAAAATGCTGGAATTACAGGCATGCACCTGGCCTCAAAGAGAGGTCTTTTGAATCAAATATTATCTCAAGAGTAGTAATACATTTCTCTGCATCCGTGGCTATTCAGTACATGCAGTATGACTAATTTTTCTAGTCTGATCAGAAATCAAGGGGAAAGGGGAACAAGAAGGATCCAGTGTCTCTAGAAACAGAAAGCAGGATCTGTATACGTCGGACATGACAGGAGCATGACATAGCAGGGAAAGCACAGTTAGGAGGAGCTTTAGCTGCCATTTGCAGAGCCCTGCTGGGTCCCAGATATGCCAGTAGGTACTTCACATACATGACCTCTGATCTTAACAATTTCCTCATTTTCACCTATTATACAGAGGAAGAAGCTGGGTTAAGTCACACAGTATATCCTACATAGACCCTAGCACCTAGTACACAGCAGGTACTGTGTAAACAACAGAAAGGAAGGAAGGAATGAATGAAATGGTAGAGCTGAGATCTGATCTGGCTTCATAGTTGTGTGCCTTCCACTGCAGAACATACCCTCTTGGAGTCTGAGCCCCTGCAGCACTTGAGTGAAGGAAGGGCTGTGTTGAGGAGGCCTGGGGCAGAGGCACCAGAGTGGCTCATGAGGTTTGGCGAGAGGCAGATGGTTATTAGGAGAAGAGAAAATCATAAAAATGAAAATACAGTCCTTGCTTTCAAAAAAGAGGATGATGAATAAAAGCTAGAAAGGCTGACTGTTATCAAGGCCAATTGTTTTATAGACACCTGGGAAAAATCAGCACTTACGTTTTGGGTTATGTAAATTCCTAAAGAAGGGCTTATTCAAGCAAATAATCAAACAATGCCACAAACAAGACCATTACATACAGAATCACAATTTTTTTGTGAATTTGGGTAGTAAGCGTGAATTTTCCATTAATGAATAGCCAAGCAGTGTTGACTCTCAAAAGAAGGTTGCCAGAAATTGGAGGTAGGAGACTGTGGGATTGGAAAGAAAAAATATTTGGCTTTAGCCTCATCTTGGTGAGGATCAGTAGCTTTCTTATATATTGCTTGACAACAGATTGAAATATTCTGATTTTTTCAGGTAATTATTTTCTTTTAAGTGCATGTCTGCATTTATTTTTTGTCCTAGCATCTTATTATATTACAAATAATGGAACCAAAAGCAAAACTGGAGGGAGGATAGAAAAATTAATAAAATGACTCAGGAGGAACAATTTCTGAGAGAGGAGTAAAACAGAATGGTACAATTTGGCTAAAGAAATACCCATCTATCAGCATTTGAAAGGGGTATACATTATGGAAAGATTGGGAGAAACATATATAATATTGCTTCACAAATCACTGCATTTAAGAATGGGATAAGATTAGGAAAAGAAGTGCTAATTTGAAATGTCAGTGAAACTTATTTCATCCATCAAAGCATGGTGATGAATTTATGCTTGAAAAATCTATCTGGCTTCTGAAAAGATTTCCACATGGGAAATCACATAGAATAGCGCAAGTATTAAATTCATTGCCCAGAAGACAACAACATCCATTTTGATATTCAGCATTTTTGGTACCAAATATGTTCATCATGTTCCAAAACCAGTTTTTAGAGATATTGCCAAACATGCAGAAGGGATATTAGAGGAGAAGAAATGGTATGATTCTAGGGCAGTTACAGTGCATTGAGAATTACAGCTGTATATAAAACATCCTCGAGGTTGACTTTTAGTCTGGCTGTGGCATCCATTACCTGTGAGCTGCAGAAGACTCATAGAGCACAATAAAATGCACAGGAAATACAACAGATGAAGGGCAAATTACATATGCAAGGAGTATACAATATACTACCGATTAACTACCAAATTAGGTGGACCTTTCCATCTGTCCTCATGACTACTGTAGCAGACACACTCTAGGATGGTCTCCAATGATCCTGCCTCCTTGGTGATCAGGCCCTTGAGTACTCTCCTCCCCTTGGGTGCAGGCAGGACCAGTGATTTGTTTCTAACCAACAGACTATGGAAAACAATGGAATGCCACTTCCATGATGACATTTATGAAGAATTATAACATTCTTGCTAGCAGACTCTCTCCCTCACTGGCTCTGAAACAAGCTGCCATATTGTGAACTGCCCTATGGAGAGGCCCACATGGCATAGAACTGAAGGCAGGCTTTGTCCAACAGCCAGCAAGAAATTGAGCCCTTACTCCAGCAGCCCACAAAGAACTGAACCCTGCCGACGGCCACATGAACTTGGAAGAGAACCCTTTTCTAGCTGGGCTTTTCAGTTAGATGCTAGCCTTTGCCAGCACTTTGATTGCAGCCTCTTGAGAGACCCTTAAGTGGAGACCCCAGGCAAGCCATGCCTGGATTCCTGTCTCATAGAAATTGTGAGATAATCTATGTTGTGGTTTTAAGTTCGTAAGTTTGTAGTAATGTATTATGCAGCAATAGATAACTAATACTCCTATCCATGTCCATCACCAATTTATTCATTCCTTTGTTTATTTGATAAGTATTTTAAAATATGTGTTAGGTACCAGGCATATGCTAAGCATGGGAAAAGAAAACAGATACGATGTATGTCCTCAAAGAGTTTACCATAGGGTAGAAGGGTGTGAGGGCACAGGCATTAACAACTAATCATACCTAAAACTAAGTAATTTCAGCTGGGACAAGTGCAATGAGAGGAAATGTATAGCATATTATAAGTGTTTAGGAAGGGGAATTAATTTAATCTGGAGGCCCAGGGAAGGCCTCCATGAGGAAATAATATTTTAGCAAAACTGACAGGATTAACAGAAGTTGGCTCCAGGCAAAGGACCAGCAAGTGGGGAGGAGTTGAAGTGAAAACAGAGGCAGGAGTGCAGACAGCCAGGGAAGAGGCTTGAAAGGAGACTGGAGAGGCAGTCAGGGGTCAGATCCTTGCAGTGAAACCTTGGAAGGGTTTTAACCAAGAAGTGGCAGAATCAGATTTCTATGTTAAAAGAGCAGGAGACAGTGGCCATTTTAAAATTTCTATACACAGACTACATTTATAAAGTGCTTACTGTATTCTAAGCACTGCTCTAAGCACTGTATATGTATTAAAACAATTCTCACAAAACTCTGAGAGGAACTAAATTATCTTCATTTTTCAGAAGAGAAAAGTGAAACACAGAGAGATTTGATAACTTGCTTAAGATACTGTGGCTGGAAAGTGGCTGAGGTTAAGTTTAAGCGCAGGCAGCTGGCTCAAGGCCACACTCCCCATCACTGCTTCACTAGTCTCCCTTCTGCAGAAGAGGGATTCCAGGAGCCATTCTGGTTGGAAGTGGGGAGTTGGAGGCTTATCTTGCAGCTATGCCTGAATAGCACTTTGCAGAACACTGGGAAAACCTGTTTTCTATGTTGGCATTGCTTAATATGATAGCCACACCAATAGATGACTAACACACCTATCCATGTCCATCAGCCACTTATTCATTCCTTTGTTCATTTAACAAGTATTTAAACATATGTATCAGGTACCAGGCATATGCTAAGCACTGGAAAAAAAACACATATCATATATGTACTCAAAGAGCTTAAACGTGGCTATCGAGCAATTAAAACAGGGGTGGTCCAAACTGGGATGTATGGTAAGTGCAAAATATCCACCAGGTTTTGAAGACTTACTATGAAAAGGGGATATGGGGGGGTGCACCCAAGATGGCCGAATAGGAACAGCTCCAGCCTCCAGCTCCCAGCGTGAGTGACACAGAAGACGGGTGATTTCTGCATTTTCAACTGAAGTACCGGGTTCATCTCACTGGGGCATGTCAGACAGTTGGCACTGGTCTGCGGCTGCAGCCCGACCAGCGAGAGCTGAAGCAGGGCGAGGCATCACCTCACCTGGGAAGTGCAAGGGGGAAGGGAATTCCTTTTCCTAGCCAAAGGAAATTGAGACACACAACACCTGGAAAATCGGGTAATTCCCACCCTAATACTGTGCTTTACCAAGGGTCTTAGCAAATGGCACACCAGGAGATTATATCCCACACCTGGCAGGGAGGGTCCCACGCCCACAGGGCCTCCCTCATTGCTAGCACAGCAGTCTGAGATCTAACTGCAAGGCGGCACCGAGGCTGGGGGAGGGGTGCCCACCATTGCTGAGGCTTAAGTAGGTAAACAAAGCCACTAGGAAGCTCGAATTGGGTGAATCCCACCACAGCTCAAGAAGGCCGGCCTGCCTCTGTAGACTCCTCCTCTGGGGACAGGTCATAGCTAAACAAAAAGCAGCAGAAACCTTGGCAGAGGTAAATGCCCCTGTCTGACAGCTTTGAAGAGAGCAGTGGATCTCCCAGCATGGAGGTTGAGATCTGAGAATGGACAGACTGTCTGCTCAAGTGGGTCCCTGACCCCTGAGTAGCCAAACTGGGAGACATCCCCCACTAGGTGCAGACCAACACCTCACATCTCACACGGTGGGGTACACCCCTGAGACGAAGCTTCCAGAGCAAGAATCAGACAGCAACACTCACTGTTCAGCAATATTCTATCTTCTGCAGCCTCCGCTGTTGCTACCCAGGCAAACAGGGTCTGGAGTGGACCTCAAGCAAACTCCAACAGACCTACAGCTGAGGGTCCTGATTGTCAGAAGTAAAACTAACAAACAGAAAGGACACCCACACCAAAACCCCATCAATACGTCACCATCATCAAAGACCAAAGGCAGATAAAACCACAAAGATGGGGAAAAAGCAGTGCAGAAAAGCTGGAAATTCAAAAAATCAGAGTGCATCTCCGCCTCCAAAGGAACGCAGCTCATCACCAGCAACAGAACAAAGCTGGATGGAGAATGACTTTGACAAGTTGAGAGAAGAAGGCTTCAGTCAATAAAACTTCTCAGAGCTAAAGGAGGAACTATGTAACCAGTGCAAAGAAACTAAAAACCTTGAAAAAAGATTTGACCAATGGCTAACTAGAATAACCAATGTAGAGAAGTCCTTAAAACAATTGATAGAGATGAAAAACATAACACGAGAACTACGTGACAAATGCACAAGCTTCAGTAACCGACTCGATCAACTGGAAGAAAGAGTATCAGCGATTGAAGATCAAATGAATGAAATGAAGTGAGAAGAGAAGTGTAGAGAAAAAAAGAGTAAAAAGAAATGAACAAAGTCTCCAAAAAATATGGGATTATGTGCAAAGACCAAATCTATGTCTGATTGGGGTGCCTCGAAAGTGATGGGGACAATGGAACCAAGTTGGAAAACACTCTGCAGGATATCATCCAGGAGAACTTCCCCAACCTAGTAAGGCAGGCCAACATTCAAATTCAGGAAATACAGAGAACACAACAAAGATACTCCTCGAGAAGAGCAACTCCAAGACACATAATTGTCAGATTCACCAAAGTTGAAATGAAGGAAAAAATGTTAAGGGCAGCCAGAGAGAAAGGTCGGGTTACACACAAAGGGAAGCCCATCCGACTAACAGCAGATCTCTCAGCAGAAACTCTACAAGCCAGAAGAGAGTGGGGGACAATATTCAACATTCTTAAAGAAAAGAATTTTAAACCCAGAATTTCATATCCAGCCAAACTAAGTTTCATAAGTGAAGGAGAAATAAAATCCTTTACAGACAAGCAAATGCTTAGAGATTTTGTCACCACCAGGCGGGCCCTACAAGAGATCCTGAAGGAAGCACTAAACATGGAAAGGAACAACACATACCAGCCATTGCAAAAACATGTCGAAATGTACAGTTCATTGATGCTAGGAAGAAACTGCATCAACTAGCGAGCAAAGTAACCAGCTAATATCATAATGACAGGATCAAGTTCACATATAACAATATTAATCTTAAATATAAATGGACTAAATGGTCCAATTAAAAGACACAGACTGGCAAATTGGATAAAGAGTCAAGACCCATCCGTTTGCTGTATTCAGGAGACCCATCTCACATGCAGAGACACACATAGACTCAAAATAAAGGGATGGAGGAAGATCTACCAAGCAAATGGAGAACAAAAAAAAGCAGGGGTTGCAATCCTAGTCTCTGATAAAACAGACTTTAAACCATCAAAGCTCAAAAGAGACAAAGAAGGCCATTACATAATGGTAAAGGGATTAATTCATCAGGGAGAGCTACCTATCCTAAATATATATGCACACAATACAGGAGCACCCAGATTCATAAAACAAGTCCTTAGAGACTTACAAAGAGACTTAGACTCCCATATAATAATAATGGGAGACTTCAACACCCCACTGTCAACATTAGAGAGATCAATGAGACAGAAAGTCAACAAGGATATCCAGGAATTGAACTCAACTCTGCACCAAGTGGACCTAATAGATATCTACAGAACTCTCCACCCCAAATCAACAGAATATACATTCTTCTCAGCACCACATCGCATTTATTCCAAAATTGACCACAGTTGGAAGTAAAGCACTCCTCCGCAAATGTAAAAGAACAAAATTATAACAAACTGTCTCTCAGACCACAGTGCAATCAAACTAGAACTCAGCACTAGAAACTCAATCAAAACTGCTCAACTACATGGAAACTGAATAACCTGTTCCTGAATAACTACTGGGTACATAATGAAATGAAGGCAGAAATAAAGATGTTCTTTGAAACCAATGAGAACAAAGATACAACATACCAGAATCTCTGGGACACATTTAAAGCAGTGTGTAGAGGGAAATTTATAGCACTAAATGCCCACAAGAGAAAGCTGGAAAGATCTAAAATTGACACCCTAACATCACAATTAAAAGAACTAGAGAAGCAAGAACAAACACATTCAAAAGCTAGCAGAAGGCAAAAAATAACTAAGATTGCAGCAGAACTGAAGGAGATAGAGACACAAAAAACCCTCCAAAAAATCAATGAATCCAGGCACTGGTGTTTTGAAAAGATCAACAAAATTGATAGACCCCTAGCAAGACTAATAAAAAAGAAAAGAGAGAAGAATCAAATAGACGCAGTAAAAAATGATAAAGGGGATATCGCCACTGACCCCACAGAAATACAAACTACCATCAGAGAAGACTATAAACACCTCTACGCAAATAAACTAGAAAATCTAGAAGAAATGGATAATTTCCTGGACACTTACACTCTCCCAAGACTAAACCAGGAAGAAGTTGAATCCCTGAATGGACCTAGAGCAGGCTCTGAAATTGAGGCAATAATTGATAGCCTACCAATGACAAAAAATCCAGGACGAGACGGATTCATAGCTGAATTCCACCAGAGATACAAGGAGGAGTTGGTACCATTCCTTCTGAAACTATTCCAATCAATAGAAAAAGAGGAAATCCTCCCTAACTCATTTTACGAGGCTGACATCATCCTGATACCAAAGCCTGACAGAAATACAGCAAAAAAAGAGAATTTTAGACCAATATCCCTGATGAACATCAATGCAAAAATCCTCATTAAAATACTGGCAAACCGAATCCAGCAGCACTTCAAAAAGCTTATCCACCACGATCAAGTGGGCTTCATCCCTGGGATGCAAGGCTGGGTCAATATATGCAAATCAGTAAATGTAATTCAGCATATAAACAGAACTAAAGACAAAAACCACATGATTATCTCAATAGATGCAGAAAAGGCCTTTGACAAAATTCAACAGCCCTTCATGCTAAAAACGCTCAATAAATTTGGTACTGATGGAACGTATCTCAAAATAATAAGAGCTATTTATGACAAACCCACAGCCAATATCATACTGAATGGGCAAAAACTGGAAGCATTCCCTTTGAAAACTGGCATAAGACAGGGATGCCCTCTCTCACCACTCCTACTCAACATAGTGTTGGAAGTTCTGGCTAGGGCAATCAGGCAAGAGAAGGAAATCAAGGGTATTCAGTTAGGAAAAGAAGAAGTCAAATTGTCCCTGTTTGCAGATGACATGATTGTATATTTAGAAAACCCCATTGTCTCAGCCCAAAATCTCCTTAAGCTGATAAGCAGCTTCAGCAAAGTCTAAGGATACACAATTAATGTGCAAAAATCACAAGCATTCTTATACACCAGTAACAGAAAAACAGAGAGCCAAATCATGAATGAACTCCCATTCACAATTGCTTCAAAGAGAATAAAATACCTAGGAATCCAACTTACAAGGGATGTAAAGGACCTCTTCAAGGAGAACTACAAACCACTGCTCACTGAAATAGAGGAGGACACAAACAAATGGAAGAACATACCGTGCTCTTAGATAGGAAGAATCAATATTGTGAAAATGGCCATACTGCCCAAGGTAATTTATAGATTCAATGCCATCCCCATTAAGCTACCAATGACTTTCTTCACAGAATTGGAAAAAACTGCTTTAAAGTTCATATGGAACCAAAAAAGAGCCCGCATTACCAAGACAATCCTAAGCCAAAAGAACAAAGCTGGAGGCATCACGCTACCTGACTTCAAACTGTACTGCAAGTTTACAGTAACCAAAACAGCATGGTGCTGGTACCAAAACAGAGATATAGACGAATGAAACAGAAGAGAGCCCTCAGAAATAATACCACACATCTACAGCCATCCGATCTTTGACAAACCTGACAAAAACAAGAAAAGGGGAAAGGATTCCCTATTTAGTAAATGGTGCTGGGTAAATTGGCTAGCCATAAGTAGAAAGCTGAAACTGGATCCTTTCCTTACTCCTTATACGAAAATTAATTCAAGATCTATTAGAGACCTAAAACCATAAAAACCCTAGAATAAAACCTAGGTAACACCATTCAGGACATAGGCATGGGCAAGGACTTCATGTCCAAAACACCAAAAGCAACGGCAACAAAAGTCAAAATTGACAAACGGGATCTAATTAAACTAAAGAGCTTCTGCACAGCAAAAGAAACTACCATCAGAGTGAACAGGCAACCTACAGAATGGGAGAAAATTTATGCAATCTACTCATCTGACAAAGGGCTAATACCCAGAACCTATGAAGAACTCAATCAAATTTACAAGAAAACAACAAACAACCCCATCAAAAAGTGGGCAAAGGACATGAATAGACACTTTTCAAAAGAAGACATTCATACAGCCAACAGACATGTGAAAAAATGCTCATCATCACTGGCCATCAGAGAAATGCAAATCAAAACCACAATGAGATATCATCTCACACCAGTTAGAATGGCAATCATTAAAAAATCAGGAAACAACAGGTGCTGGAGAGGATGTGGAGAAATAGGAACACTTTTACACTGTTGGTGGGACTGTAAACTGTTAAACCATTGTGGAAAACAGTATGGCGATTCCTCAAGGATCTAGAACTAGAAATACCATTTAACCCAGCCATCCCATTACTGGGGATATACCCAAAGGATTATAAGTCATGCTGCTATAAAGACACATGCACACGTATGTTTATCGTGGCACTATTCACAATAACAAAGACTTGGAATCAACCCAAATGCCCATCAGTGACAGACTGGATTAAGAAAATGTGGCACATATACACCATGGAATACTATGCAGCCATAAAAAAAGGATGAGTTCCTGTCCTTTGTAGGGACATGGATGCAGCTGGAAACCATTAGTCTCAGCAAACTATCGCAAGAACAGAAAACCAAACACCGCATGTTCTCACTCATAGGTGGGAATTGAACCATGAGATCACTTGGACACAGGAAGGGGAACATCACACACGGGGTCCTATTGTGGAGAGGGGGGGAAGGGGGAGGGATAGCATTAAGAGATATACCTAATGTAAATGACGAATTAATGGATGCAGCACACCAACATGGCACATGTATACATATGTAACAAACGTGCATGTTGTGCACATGTACTGTAGAACTTAAAGTGTAATAAAAAAAGGAGGATATAAAATATTTCATTAATAATTTCTATATTGATGACATGTAAAATATAATATTCAGTAAATAACACCACTAAGATGAAATTCACTTGTGTATTTTAACTTTTTCCGTCTAGCTACTAACATTTAAAACATTTCACTCTAACTACTAACATCTAACATTTAAAATTGCATGTGTGGCTCACATTCTATGTTTCTATTGAATGATGCTGGCCTATATAAAGAATGGGAGTTGTGGTGGAGGTTATGGAGATGGAGGACTAAAGACTCTTCCAAACCATCTCGTAGTGCTACACTGCAGGCCACTCCGGTGTTGCTAAAGGACCACTGAGAGGAGATTTTACAACATTCTCCCAAAGGGAAGGGTGTGGAGAAAAGTGCTTGGAGGAGAAGGGGTGAAGCTGCCAGACCTAGAACAGGGCTTCAGGAGTTCCTTACGCTTACAGCTATTGGCACCTTGGCAGATTAACTGCGATGTGCCAGAGACAGGAGCTATGGGGCCAAAATGTGACATAAATCTCCCCAATATGGGTTTGGACATTTAGAACTACATGTGGCACATGTGTTATACAAGTAGGGAAATATTATCATTATCATTTTTATTGTTTTGTGTCCAATTTTGAAATGGAAGCAACAGGGTCACTGGGTTTCAGAGGCCCATCTAGTCCTGGGTCGTTGACATCTTAGCATCAGCCAGGTTGGTTTACAGGGGCCTCCCCAAGTGTTCCATATTGCATAAGACCCCTGAGACCTTTCACCAATCTTGTAGCTTAGGGAGACAGCCTTACTAATAACTAAGATTTAATTTCTTGCCAACTGGTAAGTGGAATGTAGGAGTCGGATATAATTTGACTTAGAAAAATAATGTGTCAATTCTTGCTGTTGAGTATTATGTTGGAGTAAAATTCATGTGCCTTATTGTGGCCTTTGATTTTTGAGGCAAGAAAGAGACTTGAGCTCTTTAAGGGATCTTAAAATAGACTAATAGTTTTTGATTAATAGCCAGTACTACTGGACATGAAGAAACTCTTCAACAGAAATATGCTTCTAATGTAATTGCCCATGTGTCTTCCTTATTCAAATATTATAAAAATGATTTTAGAACCTGTAATTTTTTGAGGTCCTTGAAGGCTTGTGGGTGAATTTTGAATATCTTGTTGCTCTTTAAATAGAGATTCTCCAGTTGCAGGCAGTTGTGAAAATCAGACCACCCTATTTGCAATATCCCATTGAATGACAGATCCAAACTCTGCAATGACTTCAGTTTCCACAGTCCTGTTAAAATGAAAAAGTAAGTTAAAATCTAAACTGGTGAAATTTACTGCAGCACTGTTTGTAATGTTGAAAAATTGGAGACAACATTAAGAGTTCTCAACTGAGGTATTGCTAAACAAAGTTTAGTATATTAATACTATGAAATAATATGTAATCTCAAAGGATAATGAGAGATCAACATGTAAACTGACTGAACAGGAAGAAAAAAGTTAAGTACAGAATAGTATAGAGTATAAGTCCAATGTCCTTGGGAAAAAGAGCCATATGCAAACACATACATAGATTTTGAGTGAGCAAGAAAAGGCCTGGCAGGAGATAAACTCAACTACTAGTAGTTACACTTAGGACTAGGATGATTGAGGGAAGTGAAGAGGGATAAGAAAAGAAACGTTGTTTTGAACACTTTTGAATTCTTTCTTTCAATGAGCATGTACTACTTTTAAAATAAGAGAATCACTTCTTCTCCAAGAAAACACCAAATGGCAGATGACGCTGGTGCAGCGGGCGGGGAGCCGGGGGGGGCGGCCCGGAGGCCCTGGTGGCTCTGGGGTGGGGAAGGGCGGTGGCTTCCGCAGAGGTTTCGGCAGTGGCATCCGGGGCTGGGGTCCCGGCTGTGGACGGGGTCCGGGCCGAGGCCGCTGAGCTCACAGAGGCAAGGCCAAGGATAAGGAGTGGATGCCCATCACCAAGCTGGGCCACTTGGTCAAGGACATGAAGATCAAGTCCCTGGAGGAGATCTACCTCTTCTCCCTGCCCATTAAGGAATCTGAGATCATTGACTTTTTCTTGGGGGCTTCTCTCAAAGATGAGGTTTTGAAGATTATGCCGGTGCAGAAGCAGACCTGTGCTGGCCAGCCCACCAGATTCAAGGCCTTTGTTGCTATAGGGGACTACAATGGCCACGTCGGCCTGGGTGTTAAGTGCTCTAAGGAGGTGGCCACCGCCATCCGTGGGGCCATGATCCTGGCCAAACTCTCCATTGTCCCCATGCGCAGAGGCTACTGGGGGAACAAGATTGGCAAGCCCCACACCGTCCCTTGCAAGGTGACAGGCCGCTGTGGCTCTGTGCTGGTGTGCCTCATCCCTGCATCCAGGGGCACTGGCATCCTCTCAGCGCCTGTGCCCAAGAAGCTGCTCATGATGGCTGGTATAGATGACTGCTACACCTCAGCCCAGGGCTGCACTGCCACCCTGGGCAACTTCGCCGAGGCCATGTTTGATGCCATCTCTAAGACCTACAACTACCTGACCCCTGACCTCTGGAAGGAGACTGTGTTTACCAAGTCTCCCTATCAGGAATTCACTGACCACCTTGTTAAGACCCACACCAGAGTCTCCGTGCAGTGGACCCAGGCTCCAGCTGTGGCTACAACATAGGGTTTTTTATACAAGAAAAATAAAGTGAATTAAGCCTGAAAAAAAAAATAAGAGAATCAGTTAAAAATATAACCTTGATTGAAAGATATGAAAAATATTTATTTGACTGAACTATATAGTAAAACTAAATAATCTTGCTAAACAATAGAGGAAAAAAGTTGTTTTGATGCTTTATTTACATGGATAAATTCTTCCAGTTTTAAGATTTTTCTTATTCTATTTTTTTCTGAGGCAGAGTGTCACTCTGTCACCCAGGCTGGAGTGCGGTGGCACAATCCCCACTCATTGCAACTTCCACCTTCCAGGTTCAAGTGAGTCTTCTGCCTCAGCCTCCCGAGTAACTGGGATTATAAGTGCCTGCCACCATGCCAGGCTAATTTCTTTTTTTGTATTTTTGGTAGAGACGGGGTTTTACCATGTTTGTCAGGCTGGTCTTGAACTCCTGACCTCAAGTGATCCACCGCCTTGGCCTCCCAAAATACTGGGATTACAGGCATGAGCCACCACACCCAGCTGTCTTACGCTATTTTGTAGCCATGTCCTTTCTTGTAGCTACTTATTGTTGACATTATGACTATTTCCTAGGCATTCTTGTGTTTTCCAAAGGTAGTAAGTTATAGCTAGATTTTGTTTTCCAGCAAAATAATCAAATTGAATTTTGGTCTCTGCCTTTGTATTTCACTTGATTTCAGAGAGTAATCAGGAGGTCCATTTGGCACTGAAAATAAATAAAGGTTCAGAAGGAGGTGCTAGTCATAGCTGTCTCTCAAATTTCATTTCCCATATGGGTTTCAGAAGGAAATGTTTGCATTTTTACATTTCCTTCTGCTCTGTTCTTGCATGTAGCCTGTGTCTTTAATCAACAGAACAAGATCAGGTTGGTTCAATTACAGGAGGCTTTATTCCTTGCCTACTGTCTGCAAGCTACTTATTGTAAGATTGATTATACAGGGAGATGACTTAATTGAAATGGCTGCATCATCAAGATTGTCATATGTTCATTTAATTGTATACATGCTAAGCAAGAGATCATCAGGACAACGAATCGATCAAAACATTATGGGCAAGGCAGTCAGTGCTGAGGACAAGCATGGACAACATAGAATCTTTACTCTTAAAAGAGTTTAATCTGATCCAATGATAAGACATAAACTCAAGGTAAAGTTATTAGTTATACAGAGTAGTTCATCACATGGACCGTCCAACCATAAAATTAATTTTTATTTGTTTGTTTGCCTATCAGATGATCAAGTCCTCTCAGGGCAGAATTCACATCTTTGAACTTTTGCAATGCTTGGTGGAATATAGTATACATTCAATAGGCCAGAGGCCACCATGTCTGGCTTGCATAGAGATTTAAAAATCATTGTACTGACATTAAAAATTCAATAAAAATTTGCATTTCTGGCTTCTCTTAAGAAAACTGGAAGTTCTAATTGGCACAAGATGACATTTGGCTGGAGCTGAATGAAGGCTGCCTGCTGTCGACGAGGGTATGAGCTTATAGAAGATTATCATTTCTTTGTACTCATGTCTCTGTCAAAAACAAGAAAACAGACTGGGCACAGTGGATGATGCCTGTAATCCCAGCACTTCGGAGGCTGAGGCGGGTGAATCACTTGAGGTCAGGAGTTCAAGACCAGCCTGGGCAACGTGGTGAAACCCTGTCTCTACTAAAAATACAAAAATTAGCCAGTGTGGTAGTGTTTGAGTCCGGGAGGCAGAGGTTGCAGTGAGTCGAGATCCATACCACTGTACTCCAGCTAGGGCAACAGAGTGAGACTCCGTCTCAAAAACAAACAAACAAAAAACAACAACAATGACAATGACAAAAAAACAGGAAAACAAAGGATAGGCCAAGAAGACTTTTTTTTTTTTTTTAAATGGGAGAGAAGTAAGACATATTCAGCTTATTCTGGTAAAAAATATTTCCATATTGGTTTGGAAATGACCATTGCCGAAGTCCCTGTGCACTACCCTGCTGCCCTGAGCACTTACTTCAGTCTATCTTCTCCTTGCCCCCGGTCCAGCTGCACCTGGCTCCAGCACTACAGCCAGGAGGCATCCAACTGTGGAGCCCAGGCTGAAGGCCAGTTGTTAAATATTTTGAACATAACCTCTGGAGAAAAATGTTTCTTTGTGCATAGAAGCATATTCCTACATCTTTTAATATGCAAGCATATGGGTCTGTCAGAAAAAAATGCAAAATAAGACACCAATATGAAAGAAGCTACAGCGTTCTTAACATTTTCAAGATACCTGCCTGGCCTATATAGGGATGCAAACTCATGATTCCTAAAATATCTCAGTGCTTAACTGAATTGAGTAAGTGCCCTAGGAGCTCAGTGGAGGCAGCGATCATGCCTAGCTTTAAAGTGACGGAAGAAATTATTTTTAAACTCCTAATTGTGTACTCTTTATGCTCTAAGCATTTCACAAACATCTCCTTTTAGCCTTCACAAAGCCTGAGGAGTTATCAATATTTTACAAACGAAAAAAAACTAGGTTCAGCAAAGTTAAGAACTTTCTCAACAACACCATGGTGGGTGGAGCTGGAATCAAAACCCAGATCTCTTAACCATTACCCTTAACCATGCCCATCTTTTATTAACTAAAAACAAACAAAAACAAACAACCCTCCCTCAAAGCCACAAAAGGGTGGTCTGGGTCATGGAGTACACAATGAAATTGCCAGATGTATTGGGGGTTGCTTAGTTAATCTGCTTGTGTCACGGAGTAATAGGGTGCTGGAGAGGAACTTAAGAGACTGAGGTTTATTCCACCTTTATTTGTGAGTTTTTGTTTGGTTTTGTTTTGAGACAGGATCTTGCTCTGTCACCAGGCTGAAGTGCCATGGCACAATCATAGCTTACTGTAACCTCGAGCTCCTGGGCTCAAGCGATTCTCTTGCCTCAGCCTTCAGAGTAGCTTGGACTACAGGTGTATGCCACTATGTCTGGCTATTATTTTTTTCTTTTAATTTTTTGTAGAGATAGAATCTCACCATGTTGCCCAGGCTGGTCTCAAACTTCTGGCCTCAAGCAATCCTCCCACTTTGGCCTCCCAAAGTGTTGGGATTACAGGTGTGAACCACTGCTTTCAGCCCTGTTTGTGACTTTTGATGTGAGCCAAAGAAAATCACTTAAGGCCTCCATGCTTATTACATTCCTTAAAAATGGTTTCTCATAGCTGGAATTGAGACATGTCTTTGATTACTATGATCTTCAAGCTTTTGGAGTTCAGTGGAAGCCAGGTCCATTAGTTTGGATGATTGTTCATCAAATATTTATTGTCTTGTGGGCCAAATACACTTCCCCATCCCACTGAGTTGAGTTTGGCCATGTAATTTGCTTTGGCCAAAGGAATGGCAGCAGAGGTGGTGTGAGCAAAGATCTGAAACACGCTTATGTGGCAGGGCTTGCTTTCTTGGTTTCTGCTAGTGTCATAAAAATAACATGGCCTGGTAGCCTGCTGGTCCAAATGAGGGCCTTGTGGAACAGACTAAGACCCATGTGTAACTTTCAAGATAATAGGGATGAGCCCTTGAGGGATAACAACTAACTATATTAGAGCAGGGTTAGAGCTCTTGACTGTCTTTTTTTTTTTTTTTTTTTTTTTAATGTATAGAATCGAAGTTGTTTAGTGAGATCTGGCAGGAGTTCTACTAGCCTCAGGTGACTGTGTGTGAATTATGCTGGATTAAGTTCTGTTAAATTCTGACACTATCTTGTGAATGGGCTGATGCTAGGATGAAGATGAAGACAGAATCTGTTTGATAGGCTAGAATCGAAGATGGCTTCCCAACTCTGGTCTGCAGAAAATTCAGGGCATGATACCTAGCTGGCCCTGACTAGTGGGGATGAGATGCTCTGACATCAAGTTTTCAGGAAAAGAGCTCCTGATTAAATAATTTGACCTGGGTGAATTCCAGCGATCCGCTGCAGACATTATTATAATCTCCACACAACAAAGTAAATTTCAGTTGGATTATAAGTATAATATGCCTGAAAAATCTTCTCTGACAATTTTGCCATCCATGGAGTTAAGGTACATATAAATAAAATATTGGTGTAGCTGCACATGGGGAAAGCTGTTTTTGAAGATTAAAAAAAAGAAATTATGAAGGAAAATATTAGTACATTTGATTGCCAAAAATTTAAATTGAGTGTATATCAGGAACACTATAAAAAGAATAAAGATAAGGATGAGAGTAGATTTCTTATTGGAAATAATGCAAATTCAAAATAATGGAGCAACATTTAAACAAACTGAAAATCTTTAAAAAGGTCAGCCTAGAATTCCTTATTGAGTAAAAATATACTTGAAAAACAAAGGCAAATAAAGACCTTTTTCAATACAGATTTGAAAGCATTCATCAGAAGACCTAGACTAGAAAAAATGTTCAAGGAAGTCCTTTAGAAGAACAATGAAACCAGATAGAAGTCTGGATATAAGAAAGGAACAAAGAGCTCCAGAAATGTATGTACATTAATTTAAATATTTTTTCTTATATTTAAGTTTCTTTAAAAGCAACAATGAGAAGCAAAGATAGTAAAAACATATGGTGGAAATTATAACATATATAGGGGTAAAATGTAGGAGAATACTTGCACAAAGGACAGAAGAGGGGAAAAAATGGGAGAACGCCATTGTAAGGTTCTTATGTTATAGGCAAGTAGTATAATACCAAATAAAAATAGACTGTGATCTTAAGATATATATTGGAAACCCCAAAGCTAGAACTGTAGGATATCCATAGATTATTGGATATTCATAACACACTTCAAAATAACCCATGGTACAAAGAAAAATCAAAATAGAAATAAAGTATTTTGACTCAACTAAAAATGAAAACATCACATATCAAAATTTGTGGGATGTAGCTAAACCATTTTTAGAGGGAAATTACTAATTTATTATTAAATTGCACTAAATGGCTATTAAAGAAGAAATGCCTCAAGTCATTGACTTCAGCTTCTCCTTTAAGAAACTTGCAAGAATGAATGAAATTGAAAGTAAGCAGAAGAAAGGAAACAATAAAGACCAGAGAAGAAATAAAGTAGAAAATGTAAAAATAATAGAGAAAAATCAATAAAACCAAAAGCTGGTTCTTTAACAACAATAAAATTGATTTAAAAAGACTTCTAGTCAGGCTGATCAGAAAAGATAAGATATAAATTATCAGTATCAATAATAAGAGAGGTGGCATTACTACAGAGTCTATAGATATTAAAAGGATAAGGAAACATTGTGAACAGCTTTATGCTAATAAACTACCAATACTCACTCAAAAAGCAATAATGTGAATACCCCTGCATCTATTAATGAAAGTAAACTTGTAATTAAATACCTTCCATGAAAAAAACTCCTGTTCAGATAGCTTCACTGGGGAATTCTATGACACATTTATGGAAGAAATAAAGCCAATTCTAAACAAACACTTCCAGAAGACGGAAGAGGAATAAATATCTCCCAACTCATTTTATGAGGCCCGCATTACTCTAATACCAAAACTAGACATCAACAATATAGCAAAAGAAAATAATAACCCAATATTCCTCATGAACACAGATGTAAAATTTCTTAAAATTTTAGCAAATTGAATCTAAAATATATAAAAAAAGATAATAAATCACGACAAAATAGAATTCATCCCAGGAATGCAAAGTTGATTTAATATTAGAAAACACAATTCTCCAAATTAACAGACTGAAAAAAACCCCATATGATCATCTCAATGGATCCAGAAAAGGTCCTGGGCAAACGGGGAATAGAGAGAATTTCATTAACCTGCATACAGCATTTATGAAAGATCTAGCAGCTTTATTTTTAATAGCTAAAAAGACAACCTAAGTGTCCATCAACAGATAAATGAATCCTCAAGATGGAATTCTACACAGCAATGAAAAGGAATGAACTTTTTCCCCACAGTTCACAGAAGTTTTTCTTTTTGTCTTATTTTTTAAAATAATGTCAACTTTTATTTGAGAGTACATGTGCAGGTTTGTTACATAGGTATATTGCCTGATGCTGCCAGGTAGTGAGCATAGTACTCAATAGGTAGATTTTCAGCTTTAGTCTCCCTCCTCCCACACTCCTCCTCCTTCTAGTGGTCCCCAGTGTATATTGTTCCCATCTTTATGTCTGTTTGAACCCAAGATTTAGTTCCCATTTATAAGTGAGAATATATGGTACTTGGCTTTCTGTTCCTTCATTACTTTGCTTAGGATAATGGCCTGCAGCTACATCCATGTTGCTGCAAAGGACATGATTTCCTTCTTCTTTAGAGTTCTGTAGGGGTCCATGATGTATATGTACCACATTTTCTTTATCCAATCCACTGTTGATGGGCACCTAGGTTGATTCCATGTAATTGCTATTGTGATTGGTGCTGTGATGAACATATGAGTGCATGTGTCTTTTTTGTAGAATGATTTATTTTTCCTTTGCATATACACCCACTAAGGGGTGTGCTAGGTCGAACTGTAATTCTGTTTTTAGTAGGAATGAACTTTTAATATACAAAATGACATGGATAAGTCTCAAGATAATTGTGCTGAAAAAATAAGTTAGACCAAAAATAAAAGCATATATTGTATAATGCCTTTTATATAAAATTATAGAAATGCAAGTGAATCTATAACAAAACAGAAAGATCAGTCATTACCTGGGTTGGGGAGAAGGGATGGGTGGAAAAGATAGATTACAAAGGGGGATGAGGAAGCTTTTGGGGTAACAGATAGTTCATTATCTTGACAGTGGTGATGGTTTCATGAGTCAATGTAGTTCAGAGAGTCAGAGGACAGATCAGAAAGTGCTCAGAAAAAGGAAGAGCAGGGGCTTCCAATATTATGCAGACCTATATTAATATCAACAGAGGCACCAAGACTGTTGGCAAATACTCTAAACATCTGAAGACAGAGAATGAGAATCCCCTTTAATTATCTATTGTGCCTGAAATCAAGGAAGTTACCATTATAGTAAAGACCAGGGCGAGAAATACAGAATTAAAGACTCAGGACAATCAAGTGGCACTAAAGAGGAACTAACACTTTTGAACACCTGTCGTGTGCCAGGCACTATGAGAGATGTTTTACATGTATCATCACTCTATGTGTTACAGTCTTGATATACACTGTCTCTAACCCTCACACCAACCCTATACATATAATTATTCCTAGTTAAAGATAAGGACCAGGAAGCTTTTTTAGGTTAAGTGACTTGTTTAAGGTCAATAAACAAGTAAATAGAGTAATATAAGATGTGTAAAAGAATTATAAGAGTAAATAGGCTGAGGATGGTGGTTGATGCCTGTAATCCCAGCACTTCGGGAGGCTGAGGCAGGTGGATCACTTGAGGTCAGGAGTTCAAAACCAGCCTGGCCAACATGGTGAAACTCCATCTTTACTAAAAATACAAAAAAAAAAAGAAAAAAAAAAAAACAGTTAGGTGTGGTGGCAGGCGCCCGTAATCCCAGCTACATGGAAGGCTAAGGCAGGAGAATCTCTTGAACCCAGGAGGCGGAAGTTGTAGTGAGCTGCAACCATGCCATTGCACTCCAGCCTGGGTGACAAGAGTGAGACTCCGTCTAAAAAAAGAAAAAAAAATTAATAATTAAAAAGAATGGGAACTGAATATACCCAAGCATGTGGGGAGAGGGTGATTTTGATTTTGAATGCAGTTATTAGAGAATCCTCTTATTTAACTCCCCTCATAATATCAAGCCGAGATTTTCCAAGAGGAAGGTACATTTCTTCTGGAGATGAGAATAAAGACCAGGAAGTTCAGTTACTCCTCCTGGATGAAAACTTTTCCTTTACTTTCAATTTTAGATAATTAAGATTTTTTTTTTTTTTTTAAGGGAACTGGTTTGGTCCTTCAGATAACCTGGTTTGTTTAGGGTCTCTCAAGATGGAGTTGGAAAATTTAAGAAAACTCTTTCATGGTACTTGATTGCACTTCTCAATGGGAAAATGTGTTCTTTTAATATTTTTGCTTGGTGAGCCAATGTTCAGAGGGTAGTCAAATGAGTGAAAGAGGCTGTATGGTGCATTCATGGCTGGGGCTTGAACATCAGGGGTAGATTTTATGTTTCAAGAGAGGACAGTTGAATGCCGGGAGGAAAATATAGAGGTACTTTGTGGAAAGGGAATTATTTATTGAACTGCCTTCTAAAGATTACAAAGGCCACAGTAGGCAGGAATTTTATTAGCCTTTGCATTTAAGTGGCCAGAGGCAGTTTTATTATTTCCAAGAAATGATCTATCAGAAAAAAAAGGCCACAGAAAGGATACTCGGACATTACACTTAGTAAATACACCCTCTGTACTATGAACTTCTTAAGTGCTCTCCCAAGTGTGATAACCTGATAACATAAAACAACAATATTCAGGGATTGTGGCTTTTAGTCCAAAGAGCAGTAAGAATTGGAATAGAGTCTAGAATGGTCCTGGGTAAGATATTTGATTCATTAGGTCAGATCTTACTGTGGTCAAATTATGTAGGTGAGCCAAAGGCCTTGCCTTCTTAGTTTAGTGTCTTACATACTTTTTGTTTCTTTAGAACCTGAATTAGTTGTCAGTACATTGCTTATTGATAATTCCATAATCCAGTAGCAATCAGGATGAAATCTTTAATTTTCTATGAATAAAGGAACACAATATACTTTACTTTTTAATAATACATTGTGTTTTTTTTTTTTTTTTTAATTCCACCAGTTTCAAATGTTAGGTACTATTTCATCTTATTTCTAACACACTTATCTCTTGGGTTCTGGAACTTAGTTGGTTAATGTGAGGCTGCTACATTTGGTCTATCAACCTAACTGGAATCCCAACAAGATGTTGTTCCTGCTACATTTCCAGTTACTCTGTGAGCACTCCAGAAATACTGCTTGATGAAGGTAAGCCAGATTAACCAGAGACTGATCCCATTGTTTTCATGTTTTAAAACTAGTTTTTCAATTATTGATGCTATACTCCAAAAATATGGGAGGAAGATGGAAGTATTATTAAGATTAAATTCATGGTTGGCTTCTGTTCTATAAATTGCATTGGCCAGCACCTCTTCTGGGCGTTTTCCCAACATGAAGCTTATTGATGACACCACAACTGACTCTGAAGACAGGGTTAGTTCATGTGATATCTCGCCCTTACAAAAGTGGGCTTTCCTGAGTGAAAGAAACTTTTCATTGGTTCTAGAAACAGTCCCCATTTTAAAATATGTGGTACATAGTTATGAACGTTGCTTGACTGTTGCTTTCTGAGATGTCCCTAATTTATTATTATTATTTTAGATGAATGCAAGTGCCTATATAGTCAGACACAAATAATTATCTGCTCATGAATTATAGTGGGCTACTACTGCAATAATTGTTTAACATTTTAAAAAATAACTTGACGCCGGGCACGGTGGCTCATGCCTCTAATCCCAGCACTTTGGTACGCTGAGGCCTGCGGAGCACCTGAGATCAGGAGTTTGAGACCAGCCTGACCAACATGGAGGAGCCCCTCTCTCCTAAAAATACAAAATTAGCCACGTGTGGTGGCACATGCCTGTAATCCCAGGTACTTGCGAGGCTGAGGCAAAAGAATCGCTTGAACCCGGGAGGTGGAGGTTGCAGGGAGCCGAGATCATGCCATTGCTCTCCAGCATGGGCAACAAGAGTGAAACTGCATCTCAAAAAACAAAAACAAACTTGAGATTTAGACAAAAATTAATTATTTGTTTCTAAATATACTGTTATTCTCAATTTATGACAAGAGAATAATAAAAACTAGTATTTCCAAGATAAATCTTCAGACAAGATTCTGAAGTACTTTTCACATATTTAAATTATGACAGTTTATTATGCCAAATACCATGTTAAGTTAGGTCTTTGAGATACATTTTTTCATTTAATCCTCACAATGATCCAATGAGTAAATCTTATCTTATCCAGATGTCACCTATAAATAGACTTAGAGTGAAGAATTAAAGAACAAAGAAATAGGCCAAAAATAGGGTATGCCCTAGGCAGCATCTCTCTCTTACCAGCAGTTCCCTTCAAAATGAGATTTCAAAGTCAGAGCAACCCAGCCATAGTCACAGAATCATAAAATAGGAAAAGCTGTTAGATGAGACTCAACCTAGTGAAAACTAATATGATGATTATGGGAAAATAATTTAAATAACAAAATACTATAGATAAAAGGACTCTGAATTATATCCAGACTCATGCCTTACACTGAACTTCCAACATTTATATCTTTTCATTCATCTCTCTATGACTTCATTTGCTAGAATTTTAATAGAATTTCAGATATAGAATTTGCTCACTTCACTTCTTTTTTCCCCCTCCTCTTCAAGTTGAACATTTTTCTTGATCTTTTGGGAGGCAATAGCTTAACTCAAAAAAAGATGGATCTGTATCTGCATTTATAGGGATATTTGGTCTTTAAGTGGAACTGTATTAGTCCTAATCCCCAGTTAGCTCAGGGGAATTCATTTGCCTTAAGGAGAGAAACTCAGCACTTCCCTATTTACTCTTGTGGTGGGATCATATTTTGACCTGTTAATCTCTTACCTTCCTATATTTTCCTCTTGCTCTTTCTCTCCATTCACACAGAGACTAGGCTCCACGTTCATTGTCCCAGGGAAGGCACATGGCAAGGCAGAAAGTAGCTGAGTCTACAAGTCTTTCTGGCTTTCGTTATCCAAAACCGTAAACCTTTAGAAGAAAGTGTTTGCCAGACAGAGGGTTTTGAAGAAAAAAAAAAAAAACGGAGAAGAAATTTTCTCCAAACTGAAGAGACTGAAAAGAAATATTCTCTGGCTAGCAGGGGTAAGGAACATTCACACCTTGATGACTTGTTACGAGTATACGACTCTTGAGCTGGGTACAAATCCGGGCAAAGGCAGAGGAAAGCTGATGAAAGACTGATGTTAAGTATCCCTACGACTCCCCCTAATGGGGGCTCAGAATCAGAAATTATGTTACTACAGACAATAGAAGGTTATATCTCTAGTACACTTAAGTTTGTGGATTGAGATTCACATCTACCATACCAGTTAAAAATTTTTGTTATATTACATGTCTATACGTAGCTATAATGATGTCCATCAAAAAACAAAACCTGGAAATAACCTAGTGCTTGATTAAACCAGTTATGATATATGCATATATAAAAATTATTCAACTATTTGAAATATTTGTGAGGTGGCTTAATTATATAAAGATATTAAAATATTCTATGATATGAAAATACAAATAAGAAATATGGACAGTATGATCCAATTTCAAAAGAAAAAGGTACAAATAGGCATAAATAATAAACTAGAAGAATATATATAACATGAGTGACTTTAATTTTTCCCTTTAAATTTTTCTTCAGTTGTTAAATGTTCTATAAGTAACAGGTATTCTTCTTGTAATAAAAACAATACAATAAAAATCATAAAATAAAATGCATTTCATTTACACTGAAAATATGACACACTACTTTTATGGAGAAGGTCAGGGACAGAAGACTCCAACCCTTCTCAAACAATTCTGCTGACATGGTGACTGTAATAATTCCTACACCTGCTAGGCTATTATTGCCAAAATGATGCTTAAAACAAAGCTGGAGAAAGAGCATGAAAATAAAAACATGAAATGTCAGAACTGGATAATAAGAAAAAACAAATATGCGCAACTTGGAATGGAGAAAGAGAACAATATCCTTATACATTTTTTTGTATAATGTCTTATATAAAGTAGGTGCTTAGCAAAGAGTGAATGAGCCTGGAAACAAACAAGGAAAGGACATTAATTGTCTAGCACTCTGGAATATAAAAAGGGCAAAGGAAGTTTTGCTTTATTAACTTGATATATTTTCTAAAGAAAACATTGGTGTTTACTGTTAAGGATCTCCAACATGGAGACTATTGAATGTCAGATGAGAATTTATGATAATAGGAGGCTATTTGGAGTATCCTGTTAGAAACTAGGATAAGGAATTCTGATTTTGACTTGATAACCAGAAGATTTACATACCAATATATAATATTAGGATACTTCTGCTGTACTTTTGGAGGACAACTAGATAGACTGAGGCAAAATGTACTCAAAGAAGAAAAATATTATGAATATGACATTTAATTTGAATTGCATTACATATTAAATATATTTGAACTAGTTATTGCTCAGTGCTTTTCTATATTAACAAATATATGATAACCAAAGTAGGTAACTTAGAATCACTCATTATTATTTAGCACTTACATACTTCCTAGTGTCTCGATAACTGCACATAACATTAATGTCAGATATACTAATGGGAGACTAAATTTCATTAGCTGTAAATTCCACACACTATAACTTCCAATGCCACTAAGAAACTTTATTATACATACTCTGATCAAATTGCTTTACTTTCGGCTGTGTCCTTGAAGCTGAAAACAAATGTGGAATTCTTATGAACATGAAACACCTCCATATAAGCATTGTTTCTCTGCCTAGTTAAAATTGTACTCACCCTTGGGAGCATCACTGAGTTTATTTCTTTGAAGAATGAGCACCTTCAGCAATGGAAACCTATTTCTGAAGCTGCTTCTGTGGCGTTTCACCCATGAGGACTTACGACTGAGTAGATCCAAGGAGAGGGAGTGGATGGCATTGTTGCTGAGGTTTAACACTTCCAAAGCATGTAAGTATGCAAAAGGGCTTAAGGTTATTTTTGATATGAGATTGTTACTGAGGTCCAGATGTTTTATTTTCCACTCTTCTTTTTTCATGTGAAACTGTAAGATAACTCTAAAGAAACTGAAACTTACATCCACAGTGGCTGCTGTTTGTGGTATGTCCACAGGTATATCATGCTTTCCGGTAAAAGAACAATTTGTCAGAACATATTCATTCCATTGGCATTCAGAATTGAATAAAATATTACTTTTTCTTGATGCATTTGTCATTATTCCAGTAAAATAAAGACCTATAACTATGGTAATGACTCTGAAACAGAGGTTTTTCATAATGCCTGGAAAAAGGAAAATGAATTGACTTATTCACAATAATATAAAAAAACTAACAGCAAATAAGCAGAAATTTTAATTTTCAATTTAAGATTTAGGAAAGTTATCCTGGTTGCCAATTTAAGCGAATGTTTGATTTCTTACTGGGGCATGAAAATGTAGCTACCAAAATGACATAGCCATAGTATAAAATTACATTTTTGTCACATTTTAAAGGACGGACTCCCCTGATTTTTCAGAAAATACATATTCACTTAGGCCTTACCTCTGCATCTGCTTTTCCAGTATTGTTCACTCTGCAGTGTGCTTTGGGATGAATGAAACCTTACCAAGATTAAAGACTTCCCTGTTTCCTTGCAGGCCATTAATACAGAGCAAAGTCTACTATGCTTATCTACAACATCATAATCAACCATGCGGTTTATTACATAAATGACAACCAGTTACACTAAACCATGACCCTCCATAACTCTACGACTAAAAAGTTCAACTCACAAAAGAGGCTCTTATTTTTCATAACTAGAAGAATTACAAGCTTTGCTGTGTGGCTTTTGTGACTTTTCAAATCATTATGAAATCATTTAGATATATACAACATAATGTGTTATCAAATACATGTTCTGGCTCTGAACCATGAAGATGTAATAAGATACAGAAACACTGAGTATCTTTTGTACCAAAAATTTTTGAGAAGAAATTGAAAGTTTTTATAAAAGAAATGTGTTACAATTCCTGAATGTATCATAAAAGTAATTTTAAAAATGGGTAATTTTTGTGATGTTTTAAACTAAATTCCACTTAAAAACCACTGTGTACAAATAATCCATTAATGAGTATATGAGTTTCCAAGAAATCATCCCTTCCTCTGTTCTAATGGCACTCAGTTTAGTTTTCATCACTGCAGCAGTCTGAAACACTAAAATGACTTAACTGAGTTTCTTGCCTCTGCCTCTTGACTTTTCTTCTTCGTGATCCATCCTAGGTGACTCCAAAGGATTATTTTCCTACAATAATGTTTTCCCTATATTATTTCGCCTATAGTCCAAATCCCTCAGGTTGGTATTCAAAGCCTGTGTTATCTAGGTAAACTTATGACCTAGCTTGATAAGTTCATGTGGAGCCACTAAAAGATGTGGCTTGTGCAAAGAATGATCTATGCATATCGCATGCTGAAATTCACTTTCAGTTCATTCCCAGTTCCAAGTTCAATGCCTTTTCCTCTGAGCCATAGTCTTGAGATGGAGTTTCGCTCTTGTTGCCCAGACTGGAGTGCAATGGCACCATCTCGGCTCACCACAACCTCTGCCTCCCGGGTTCAAGCAATTCTCCTGCCTCAGCCTCCCGAGTAGCTGGGATTACAGGCATGTGCCACCACACCCGGCTAATTTGTATTTTTAGTAGAGATGAGGTTTCTCCATGTTGGTCAGGCTGGTCTCGAACTCCTGACCTCAGGTCATCTACCCGCCTTGGCCTCCCAAGGTGCTGGGATTACAGGCGTGAGCCACGGCACCCGGCTAGCCACAGTCTTAAGTATCCTTCCAGGCTCACCTCACATCCTATGTCCTGGTCATTTTTCCTGCTTTAGCCTCCATATTTGTCTATTTTTACAGAAATCTTTCAGTAAACACTGAAGGAATGGATACATATTAGTAACATTCAGCATTGCGATTGTTTTGCTCTGTATCTGTTCTGAACTCCTAAAAAAGAGAACATTATCTATCTATCTATCTATCTAATGTTTTATATTTTTAATAGTCTGCAGTCTGTCACTGGGTTATGCTGTTTCTGTGTAAATGAATGCATGGAGTGAAGTGAATGAAATTTACAATATAATTTTAAAACTTTTGTTTCATACAAGGTCAATCCTCCCATATTTTCAAGGGCATTTAAATTCAGGTACACATGGCCATGAACAGCAAAGGTGCCCTACAGCATGGAGGAGTGATTTATTTTTACAGTGTGCTTCTTATGCAATACTAGAAATTGAATTGATTTGCCCAGGAAGAAAGACATTTTTTCTACATTCAAAGCTGAGATCATTATATATACAACTGTGCACCAAGCTAATGTAACAAAATCAGCAACAAAAAAATATAGTCACCACTCACAGGTACATTACTTTGTAGTGTTGAAGAGAAAGACATGGTTGAAAAATACTTTTTCTTAAGTGGACATGAATTAAAATTGCCCTGTTTCTTTTTAAGCTGAAGAGATTTATACATGATAGGTTTGAGTTCAAAACAGCTAGACAAGGACAATCTTATATCTTAAAGTGAAAGGTGTTAATTTGTTAAAAAGTTATACTATTTATAAATTTATACGTATTAGGTAAGGAACCACTGTGAACTCCAGAAAAAGTTGCTTAGGAAACTGGCAACAATTAGGCAAAATGTAAATTTCAAAAGGGACATAGTCAAGCTGAAGTATGAGGAAGCAGTTAGAAATACTGGGTGTGTATATTTGTGTGTCAGCTAGTGAAAGACAGGAAGAAGGCAGCAGAAAAAGCAAAGTATTATAGAAAGGAAATGAAGAGTTCATTTACACATAAAAGAAAGAGGGTGGGAAAACTGAAGGAAAAAAGCAACAGAGGCGACTTCAGGTAAGGACAAGATCTGGAAAGTAATATTGCTTCTAAGACATACCTTTGTATACTAAGTGGTTTTCAAATGGGTGGATTATCTGGATCAAGCCAGGTAGGGATTTAAGACCTGAACCTTTGAGGCTCCACCCATCCTGCCATCAAGGCTGCCCAGTGGCCAGCCCTCATCCTTTCATCTCCGGCTTTGGCCTCCTGCCATGGTGACAGTGTGCACTTTCCGCTAGGACACCAGGGAAGCACGACTGGAGAGAAGCCTTTTGCAATGCACAGAGGGGAGGGCATTCAAAACTGGGAATGTACAACTTTCTAACTTTGAGTTCTAGGAGTCCAGAGAGATTACATAAACACTGACCGTGTCCCATTCTCAAGTCATATTTAAATTCATCACGTTTGCATGACTAAATAGAAAACAGTTAATATATAACCATTAAATAACAGCAAACAATTTACAGAATTTTTATTGTAAACAGAAGTTCATAACTAGTTATTACAAACTGAATCAACTGAAACACAAGTTAGCAATGTGAAACACATTTATAGGCTTATTTTTGTATGGCATAATTGGTAATTTTTGCCCCCTCAATACTTTTAAGAAGACTGCTAAAATTTTCAGCATTTCAATGATCTCTTCTTTGTCAAGTTTAGCTCCATGACATTCTCATTACCTTAAAAAAAAAACTCATTCAAATATAGGTAGAACTTCTACCTTTCATCATCAAAACTATCACACAAAATTTATTTTTTCACAATGCAAAAAGAAGACAAATGTATATTTTAAAACATTATCAGCAGACCCTGTTTCATGTTGTTTTTACATTTTTTCCATCTGCCCATTATTCTCTAAGAAATCTTGCACTAATTTCATTTGCCCTCCTTGTCATTGCAGACCGCCTCTAGAATACTGTGGTAATTGAAACTAGCATGTACCTGCGCCCCCTCCCAGGGTCCTATCTTTGTCACCCACCTCCCCCATGGCTACTGCTTGTCATATCTGTGCTCAGTGCAGGGATGAGTGTACAGCTGGAAGAGGCGAAGTCAGCATTTCAGTTTACAGAAAAATACCATCTGGTGGACAGAATGAGTTGTTGAAGATTTACTGTGAATAAAAATAAGCCGGCTGGGCACGGTGGCTCATACCTGTAATCCCAGCACTTTGGGAGGCCAAGGTGGGTGGATCAAGAGGTCAAGAGATCGAGATCATTCTGGCCAACATGGTGAAACCCCATCTCTACTAAAAATATAAAAATTAGCCAGGCGTTGTGGCACATGCCTGTAGTCCCAGGTACTCGGGAGGCTGAGGCAGGAGAATCGCTTGAACCCGGGAGGCAGAGGTTGCAGGGAGCCGAGATTATAGCACTCCAGCCTGGCAACAGAGCGAGACTCTGTCTCAAAAAAATAAATAAATAAATAAATAATAAAAAAGCCATAAGTAAAATTGAGAGTTTGCCCCTGTTCTGCTTTCTAATAGATTTTCCAAGTCTACATTTCAGAGAAACAGCCAGCACTACTGTAAAGTATCCTAAAACGCTATGCCTGTTAACCATCATTTGTATAAAAACATCAAAATAGCCTCTCATGTCAAAAGCACTTCATGGAGATGTATCAAAAACACAAATATTTCCCAAAAAAGAGTAAAAATAGATTATTTCATGAATTACATTTAATAAATAATATTTTGTAATATAGCGTTTTCTGGGTTTTATAAAAATATTTACTTAAACTTTTAAAAGAAATCTAAATAGAGCAGACAAGTAATGAATATGCAATTTACAGAACATCTGAATGAAAATTTCGGCAACTTTTTTCTAAATTCAGATATTAAATGATATTGAATATATTCAAATGAGTTCAAATATCACTACAATGACACTCAAGAGGTTATAAATCTCATTCTTTTCATTTAAAAACTGCACTCAATGTTAGGTAGTAAGTCAATCCAATTTCAGTACAATTTAATGACTTCATAATCTCTAAGGTATTTGATTTTTCTACCAGAGAGAAATGTGACAATATTGAATACAAATTGTTTTTTGTATTGGTTTTCTTATGTACACAATTCAAAGTGACCCCGATAGAATGCTGTTACACTTGACTGCAGGGTTGTGCCCATGCCACATCTCTACTGCCTATTTTACAGTAAACTCCTTTGGGGGCCCTGTCCCTGATCCTGTGGGAGTCTTAATAATACCAGAGAGTTCTTTTCCAATCAAATATATTAAAAATCAACTAGCTTGAGGGTTATAAATAATTACAATGAGATAGTAATATTAGGAGCAGAGATAAATTATTATCCTTATCTAAAAATTATGTGTATTATTTCCTGTATTAGCACTCTTTAATCCAGTGCTTCTGGACTTATTTTCAAGGCATGGTGTACTTACCAGGCCATGCCTGGCCCAAATAACTTGTTTGGGTCTATGGCCTCCCCACTTTCCACTGTGTTGCCCCGAGTGCTGAGGGTATAAACATCTTGGCAACTCTGTTATGTATTGTTAACTCCAGTGTGCCAAGGTCCATTGTTGGGAAACTGAGATAATTCACAAGTAGGTAAATTTGACCTCTGCATCGTATAATATTTTGGAATTGGCCCAACATAGTTTAAAATCGGACAGTGATTGGTCCTTTCTGGGTCTGACATGAGGTTTATTTTCTTTTTAAGTAGAGTAAGCATACCTGTTTTGTTTGACTCTCATCTTCTTATGTAAGTTTAAATTAACCTTTGTTCATCTTTCTAGAGTTTTAAATAATTAAAAAGTCAGTGCAGACAGTGAAAACAACATGGCATTTGGAATCAAGTACATCCAGGTTTGAATCACGCCTGAATTCCAATCCCATCTCTGCTACTTACTATGTGATGTTGGCCAAGTTTCTTCACTTCTCTGAGCTTCAGTTTCTTAATGGGTAAAACCTGGATAATACCACCTACTTGCAGGGTTGTGGTAAGAATTGGGGATATAAACATGCAACGCCTAGGACAATCAATGCCTAGGATGTAGAAGATGCTCAATAAAAATAGTTATCATTATTATTTAAAAGTTAAAGCTGAGATGGTATTTTAATTTCTACCACATTGTGAACAATTGATAGTTATCATTATTTCAAATAAACATTATTTTACAAAATATTTTCTTCCTAGTGCAAAACTAAGGAACCATTGTTTCTATCTCACATATGTAAAGTTCTTTAATGACTTCACTTACATGTGAGAATATGGCTCAGGCTTAATGCACTAGAAATCGGCATCTTTCCTTTTAGAAGCCAAAAGGCAGAGCATGAAACATTGATTTAAATATCCTAAGTGGATCTATCCCCATTAGAGTTACCAAAGTATACTTACAGTGAGTCTAAACAGCTGCTTCAGCCTTTTAATCTTTAGAAAAGGGATAGTGGACTTTTAAAAACACTTCTTTAAACATGAATTTTCATTTGCTTCTCATAATTATTTTAGGGAACAATAAATATGAAGATCAGCGTAAATTAATAAAATGTATTAGAATTTAGGCTCTCTGAGAAGATTTTAACTATGTAGATCATAAAACAGATACAGCAATGCTATGCCATTAAAATAATTATGAGTTATTACAAACTCTGTAAAAATAATGATTTGCATGCATAAAAAAGTCAAGTCAAGATATAAACAAGTTGGTGACCTCTGGGGTTCTTCTAATGAGTGTTTCCACAGGGGTTGTCTGAGATTTGGCAGCCCATGTTCTGGCTGGTTACTTGCACCTTGAAGAGTGTCCCATCAGCACACACGCAGAGCTTGTATCGCACCCAGTCACCACTACCCAACTGGTCTCCACTGGAGGAACTGGGTAGGCGGGTGGTGCTGACCATCACAGATCCATTTAGGATGATACTGTTTTCCTATTAGGAAAATACTAATATGATTTATTTACCTCCATGAGTGGGTACAGAACAAAGTCAGTAAACAAAACTTACTGAAATATCAATGAGAAAAGAAGGCAGTAAGAAAGAGTAAAGACACAAACAAAAAAAGAGCAACAACAAAAAACAAACTCAATATCAGGATTCAACAAGTGACTTCTTCGCTTCATATATCCATAATGTATGTAAATAAATCTGCAACATAATTTCTCTATTATTAGTTAAAATTACATCAAAATTCCTAGGTGCATAATAAAACTGATGTGGATAAAGTGTCAGATCATTTTCAGTTTTAAGTCCTAAGAGAACTATAACAAAGTTACTGATTGATAAGTTTGTGATCATGAGTACGAAAAGACTTTTCCTCCTTAAGGGAATTAATTTTAATTTCCAATGTTTTTGCAACACTGCAAATGAAGATTCAAACCATGTAATTTGAAGACCAGGCACTTCCAGTCTGGAGGTTCTTCACGCCCACTGTTCCAGAAACATTATTTTATTAAAATCCTTCTTGTTAGGGACTCTTAGGCCTCTCTTGCTTTCTCCCTTTCCTCCTTTCTTCTTTTCATTCACTCAACAAATAATTACTGAGTGCCTGCTCCTGCTACACGCCAGACACTATTCTAGGTGCTGGCGAATACAACAGTAAGTAAAATAGGCAAAGCCCAAGTTCTTATTGAGTTGATGTTTAATGAGGTAGGGGGAGACAATAAAAAAAATGAATAGTAAAACACATAAGACATCAGGTGGGATAAATCCTATGAGGAGAAATAAAGCAGGATAAGTAGAGAGTGAGCAGGTGGGGACTGAGTTTTACATAGGACTACCTGTGGTTTGATAAGGTCACATTCCAACAGAAACTAGAGGAAGTGAGGGAGGAAGCTGTCTAGGTAACTGGGGAAGGGTACTCCAAGCAGAAGTAACAGTGCCTGCAAAGGCCCCGACGTGAAGATGTGGCTGGATTCCAGGGACAGCTATGAGGTCAGTGTGAAAGAAGCACGGAGAGTGAGGGGGAACAACTGGTAGGAGATGAGTCAAAGAAATACCTGAGGATCAGACATGTAAGCAGGGAATAGACTTTAGATTTTATTCCAGATTACACGGGAAGCTTTGGAGGATTCTAAATACAGAAATGACTTGATCTTTTTAAAATGGCCACTCTGGCTGTTGGGTAGAAAACAGACTGTGGGAGTGAATATTTGGAAGTAAGATCAGCTAGGAGGCTGTTCCAACCATCCAGGCAGGAAATGACAGCAGTTTACACCAGGGTGGTGATGGCGAGAGGTGGTGAGAAATAGCCAGACTCTGTATCTTCTGAAGGTGGAGCCAGAAGGCTTGCTATGGACTGATGGGTGTCATTTAATGGTACAGGAATACTGAAAGAAATGCATGCTTGTGGGTAATGGAGAATCTAAATTTTCAACTATTAAATTTGAGATGCCTATCAGATATCGAAATGGAGAATGTAAGTAGGCAGCGAGATATGTGACTCTGAGTTCAACGGAGAGGTTAAAGCACAATTCCAAATTTGGGAGGCATCAGCTTACAGAGGGTATTTAAAGCAAAGAAAGAAAATTGGTTATAAACAATGGAGATGGCTAATTGATTATGCAGTGGTAGCATATGGAATAGACAGCAATTCTTAAGTGACTAATTTTCCAATTTGTTCCAATGCTGCCATCTTGTGGTCATTTAATTTTACTTTCTGTAAATTTTTTTTTTTTTTTTTTTTTTTTGAGACGGAGTTTTGCTCTTTTGCCCAGGCTGGAGTACAGTGGTGCAATCTCCACTCACTGCAATCTCTGCCTTCCGGTTTCAAGCAATTCTCCTGCCTCAGCCTCCTGAGTAGCTGGGACTACAGGCATCCGCCACCACGCCCGGGTAATTTTTGTATTTTTAGTAGAGATGGGGTTTTGCCATGTTGGCCAGGCTGGTCTCGAATTCCTGATCTCGTGATCCACCTGACCCGGCCTCCTAAAGTGCTGGGATTACAGGTGTAAGCCATCGTGCCCAGACTAAATTGTTTCTTAAACAGCTTTTTCAAAAAAGCAGTTTAATTGATAAAATTATTTGTAATGATTGGCTTATACACTTTAACCACTGATATTAACAAAGTTTTAAAGCTAATTATCTTTTTAATACTAGGTTCTTTTCCTTTAACAGTGAAGAAACTGATATGTGTATATGTATATTTCAAAGTATTTAAATACTTGTCATATTAACTACAAGGTAGAATGGGACAAGAAGTGGCAGGTAGAAAAAAAAAAGGTGTGGTAAGTTGCTAATGGTCTCTATACAAATATCTTGCTTCTGTGACTTTCTACTGCTGAGAATAGCAGTCGTACTGTGGCTATTCTCCAACAGTGTTCTTAGAAGAATGGCTTCTTACACCACAATATACGTAAAAATTAACTTGGTAGGTAACTGAGTTTCTGGCAATAATTACATTTTATGTTCATCTTTACTATTTAGAGATGGTATTATGTGTTGTTGGGGGGAAAACTGCTTACGAAAGTAAAACAGCTACTTTTAAACAGTGTTTTTCCCAAGAACTATGAAATTGAAATTTTTTTAATAAGGAAGAATGATAAGTCCCTATGTTTAAGTTCCCTTTTGTCATGTAATGCTTGGTAAGACAAATTTAATTCGCTTTAGTTAAATAATATAGTGTAGGTACCCAAAGCCATTTTGAATAAGTATACTTTGACCAGAATTGTGAGCCATTAAAAAGTTTTTGGACTTACAGCACATGAAATACCATAACTGTAGAAGTTCAGATATAATCTGTTAAGCACAAAGAAAATTCACTTTCAACAGCCACAATAAAGACAAAAACCTTTTTCCTTTACAATTAATAATAGATTAAAATACATTTTTAATAAATATGTCTAAATAAAATAATTTTATACATTTGCTAATTGTTTTTTTTTTCACATCACTGGATATTAAACTCAGGAAGGGATCTGAAAAATCTTTAATTAAAAACAATAACTCCAAGGCATGAATATTTACTTTGATCTTCCAGAATTCTCTTTTAGAAGGTTTTTGGGTTTGTTTGTTTTTTTTTTTGCCTTCTAAAACAATACAAGCAATCATTATACAAGAAAAAAAAATACAGGCTACTAGAAATAAAAATAAAACAAATAATCTGTTATCTTGCTATCCATAACTAAATATTGTTGACATTTTGGCATACCCTGCCAGGTTTTTATAAACATACATATGTTTTGAAGAATGAAAATGTATTTCACGAACTGTTTTGTAACTTTCTTTTACTTCACAACCCACTTTGAACATATTTCCATGTCAAAAAATAGACAATTATATCATTTTCAATAATTGTGTACTATTCCATATATGGATTTATGTATCCAAGAACCTAATAATTCTCTTAAGCTCTTAAAAGAATACTCACCGCCTTTAACTCCATATTACCACCCATGTGAAATTCAATGGTTTTGCCCATAATGAATACTCCTTCATTTCCACGCACAATAGCACGCCCATCAACTTTTATATTTAAATCACTGGTAGCATTGCTGGTAATCTGAAAATTTAAAAAACAAGTACTAAAAAAAGTTTCTAAATTAATGTGAGAATTGTTATCAGAGGTAGAGAAACAGAAGTTTCAGTCATGAGACATGAAAGTCAGATGTTTCTATTAATGTTTTAGAGATGTGGAAACTGAGATAAAGATGACTTGATAATGATCACACAAGCTAGTTATTGACAAATCTAGAATTAATCCTTTCCAGTGTTCTGGAATATATTCCTTTATACTACTTTAAAACAGTACAACTCTCCATCCACTTTATAACTGTAGAGAGTAACTCTCTCCCATTAGTAAAGCAAAGCCAATAAATCATACCCTTTCAGTAGATGCTTTTTGAACATTTAAACTTTTCACTCCGCTTGGCAAGTGAAACTCATGAGTTTCATAGTCTGTGCTGAATAAGATATTTTGAGTCCTCGGGTCAAAAAACTGCATGCCGATGTCACTTGTAATAGAAGTTTTGTTGTTTTCTACACTGAGCTTTGTTGTCCCTTGCTGAAAAACAATCTTAAAAAAAAAAAAACCGGTTAATTGTGAATATATTTTCAAAGAAGACTGCAAACAAAATTCCTGAACAATATATTTAAAAAATTACAAAAATTACAGAAATTTAAAAACCACAATAATAGGCTAACTTCAAATACTTTTAACTGTGTCTGTCTGTCCTCCCTCCATCCACTTGGAAGAAGAGTTCTTTAGAATGAAGGCTTATACGTTTATTTGCTTATTAGCGATGCAAAAATACATGAGTCATGGAGGAACATGGCCCAAGGCCTAAGATAGGCAGGGGTGGTGGTAAGAATACCTCCTTGAGGTTTTATTCAGTTGAAAACTATGTTTTCAACTCTTGGCATGGGATGCCACTGACTAGATTGGCATATTCTCTTCCAGAGCCCCCAAAACTACAGAGTATTCTCACTGGGGAAAGTGCTTTCTTAATGGCTTCCTCATATGGAGAAGCAAATAGTAACCTATGTATTCTCATACTAATTACATCTGTCATAGAAAATGCTACCATTGAACAAAATCTCAAATATTAAGAAATCATCTAATTTTAACAGATTATAAAAGCAATAGTATTATTAAATATTAATATTTATGGATGTTTTAAACTGTATTCACTATATTCATACATTGATAGATATATTATAAATACACTAATTTTTCCAAGGGAAAATATCTCTTTCCAATAATCAATCTAGGTTTTTGCAAAGTATTTTTCTCTAATGCCCCTCTCCTGTTTGCATTTCTTTCAGTTAATGTGGCAACTTACAGGCTGGTTGTTGCCAGTGATGACCAAATTTTCATTTCGCCTTCCTCCTACTGTGCTTTTATAAAGAGGATGGATCACTCCCATGTCAGATACTTGCTTAAATCGAAGCAGGCCACTTTCATGAAACTCCATACTATCACAGCCATTTGGTCCAATGCGAATCACAGCCCAAATAACAAGTGTTATCTGAAAAAGAACACAAGTCCACTGTTGGTAGGCTGCATACATTTAATGTAATTGGAAAACAAATAGAAAATATTATCGCCAAAACGTTAAAGACCTCCTAAAATGTTTAATCAGTGAGGTAAATATATCAATTAGTTTTCCACTTATAAACAAAACCAATTTTATTTTTATTAAGGTATTACATGCAAATAGCTAAAAGTCAAAATGTGCTAAAGGTCTATAATTTAAAAAGAATAGTTTCTTATTTTTTCTACCCTCTCCATATCTCATTCCCAAGAACAACCACTTTCAACAAATTTAGCTATTTCATCCAGAGTTTATCTCCTTAGTTCTAAATATATATATTTCTTCTAAATATATGTTAGTTTTTCAATTATCATAATTTAGGTTTTATCTATTCATTTTCTATTTTAGCAGATGAGAAATTTAGCTCATTTATATCTCTTTTCTTTTCCAGCTCCAATCTCAAGTTTTAATTAAATCCAAGGTCATTATTTTCAGTATTACAACCATGTAAATATTGTTCATTACCAAACCAAATACTGTCCTATAATGGCAGTTTCTTTCCTGTACCTTGTCTCTCAGAGTTTAATACTTCGTTTTCCTTAGTTTCTTTAAAAATCCAATTAATCTCAAATCCTCCAATATTTCTGTAAAATCTCTCAATACAATATTCTGTAGGTCTGAGCCTCTCAGATAATGTATTAGGTCTATTTTTCTCTCTTGGGAAATCTTTCTGGAACCTTTATCTTTCTGGTTTGGTCTGTGTGGGCTGGACTGGTCTGTATGGGCCCCCTGCACAGCTGTAATCATAAACTTTCCCTTACTTTCATGCTGAACTTCCTTTTGTTCTTCTCCTGTGACAGACACCCAGTTTCCTATATCCTCGTCTTTCTTTTGGTAGAGCACATCCTCCAGTGGCTTCTCAGCAATGAATGTATGAGAAGTAAAAATTTTTGGAAAGTGTGCATGGCAAAAATATGTCTTCATAATTCTACACATTTGCTTGCTACACTGGCTAAGTTTACAGTTCTAGACGGAAAATTATTTTCTTCCTGAATTTTGAAAGTCATAGATTTATTGCCTTCCAGGTCCCAATGCTGCTTTTGGGAGGTCCTATTCCATTCTGATTTTGTATTCTTTATAGATAACCTGTTTTTTTTCCTCCTCTGGAAGATATTAGGATCTTTTCTTTATTACTGGTTTTCTTAAATTTCATAATGGCCTTGTGTCTTTTTATGCATTACACTGGACCCAGATGGTAGTTTTCAATCTGTTCTAGGAAATTTTCTTGATTTATGTATTTGATCATTTTCCCCCCAGTGTTTTCTGTGCTCTTTCTGAAACACCCATTAATAGCATGTTAGAGCTCTGGAGTTGATTCCTTAATTTTGTTGAAATTTCTGGAAGAGTTTTTTTTTTATCCTCTAATATCTTCTGTCTGTCTGTCTGTCTGTCTATTTATCTATCTGACTACTTATCCATCTTCCCACCCACCCATTTATCTCTGTGTGTGTGTGCATGTGTGTGTGTGCGCATACACATTTCTATGAGTTATTAATTGTTCCTTTTGATTTTTGATTGTTTTGTTTTGTTTTTTGGTAGAGACAGGGTCTCACTTTATCAGGCATGAGCCACTATGCCTGCCTTGGTCCTTTAAAAAGGCATGTTATTCTTGTTTCATTGATGCAGTATATTCTTATTTATCTGAAAATACTGAATTCAGGTTTGGTTTTTTGGTGTTTTTTTTTTTTTTGGTAGTTTTTGTGGCATTTTCTCTATTCCATGAGTTTCTACTTTTCCCATGGTTTAGGTGTTTTCATCTCTATCATTTTTCAATTCTTCCCACTTTCCTCAAAAGTCTATTGATCCCCGGCTCAGTATTCATACTTAGTGATGAATTCATAGAAAAAGGGGTGGGGCTTGTGACTGACAGGTGTCATAAGAGGGATATCAGGTGGCTTTTTCACTGGGACTTGCCAAATGACAGTATCTTCAGATCTTTTTCCTACATGCATCAGGAATCCCAGAGAAGGCTCTTCTGTCTCTTGCCTGGCTGCCAGGGAGCTGAAGGTGGAGGATGAGAATAGAGTGTGGGAAAGGAAGTCGCAGGACCGAGACTTCCCTGTTTCAGTATGGAAACCCAACCCCTACCCTCCAGTACCCTCAGGCAGAAAGAATCCTCTCTGGTCTAGTGTGTCCAGAGACATAGTAGTTTTGTGTGACATTAGGAGGGGTAGCTGTCTAACTGCTGGCTGGAAGGGAGAGGAGGCCTAGGGATCTCACAGCTTCTTATACAGATTTTTCAAATGACTTCTCTGTTTTCAGTTCTTGCCTCACTTCTGCTTTTCAAGGTACTGGAACTTCTAATTCCCAGGGCTTTTTAGGGTTTTACAAGGTACTTCCACCAACATCCCTTCCCCAACAAGCAGATTCTCCTCTCTGATAAGTTATCTGCCATTGTTCCTCCTACTTTGTATCTTCATATATTATGGTTTAGGATTTCAGTTGCTTCCCACTTTCTTCAAAGATATTTCTGTTTCTTGACATTGTTACTTTGGAATGAGCTTTTTAGAGAAAAAGATAAAAATGTCTTTATGCTGCCATCTTGACCAGAAGTCTCCGATAAATTTATAAAATGAAATCCATTCAGAATTTGTGCTCCTAGTAAAAATGTACATATCTAATATGAAATTTATGTAGGAAGAGGTCTTTCTGATTTGAGTGAAGAATTAGACAGAAGTACTTTAGACATACATAAATACAAAAAGACTGCCTTGCATGCATTAGAAGTAGAAAATAACACAAAAAGAATCACTTTAAGACTGCTGCAGACTACGTTCATGATCTGAAAATATCTGTACAAGCACATGTCAGAGAGTTTCAAATTTAACCCCCAGATAGTGACAACTTCAGATTAAAAGGATTTCTTCATTAAAAAAGCAAATATCTTTGGAAAAGGCATCCTATCAGGTCCTCAGCACTTCAGTGCAAATCCGTCTACCAGATCCTTGCATCCTTGGACAACAGGGACTTAGGACTATAAAATATAACCTTTTACTGCCATCAAAGGTTTTAAAATTTTAAAATCCAGCTGAGGAGGCAACATTAAATGTAGGAAAAGTTAAATGAAAACAGAAAGGATTATATTTTTAAGGACATGTGAAAGCAATAAAATCATCTTGGCAAAGTTCTCTTCTATTGAGTTGATCCTATCCTTATTAAAAGCCTCATGCTCTACCGACTGAGCTAGCTGGGAGCTACACAATTCTACCCTTGCTAAAAGTTAAGTCCATTAAAGGGATAAACTCATGCACATTTTTTTCTAAATGAAATTAATATGTGAAAATATTAGCACACTAGTTTTTTATAAAGTATTCATTAAAATTCAATAAGAGACAAGACGTATAGAAAAGGAGAAAATAAAGTCTATGATTTCACTATAAAGCAGATAAAAAATTCCCCATGGCAATTAAAAGGAGTATTCTGTACAATATACTCACAATTAAATTGATGACAGCCAGGATAAACAAGAGGATAATCACACAGATGGCTAAATTGCCCTTTCTTCCTCTCAACCCTGTTTTGTGGAGACGATCTTCATCAATCGGAATGTACCCAGCTTTAAAGTTACTGTTGTGCTCCTTATTGACATTCCTTCTCTCAACAGCCTTCTCACGCATGGACTTCTTTACAGGACCATTGGAACTTTGCTAAATATGAAATACAACATAATGGAACAGTTATACCCTCTCATTTTGTGCATTTATCTATTAGGTGCAAATTCATACCTATAGCAAGCTGAACTGGTTACTGACACATTTTCCATGAATAAACTGCAAGTCACATTGAGTCGCAGTTCCAACTAAGGGCGTAACTGTTCTTAGAGGAGAGTATAGAAGAAACTTCAAGGTCACTATCTGATAGTTTTCCTCTCTGCTTTCAACAGTCCCACTGTCAAAGTATACAGCTTGTTTCTGAGCAGAGTTGTTATACATAACCTATAGTGAGTAACTGCTTTTATTAATAATTTATTAATTTTTGTATATATAAATCTGGCCCTCCATATCCATGGGATCCATATCCATGGATTTAACCACTGTGGATCAAAAATATTTGTGGCCAGGCGCAGTGGCTCACGTCTGTAATCCCAGCACTTTGGGAGGCCGAGGCAGGTGGATCACAAGGTCAGGAGTTCAAGACCAGTCTGGCCAAGATGGTGAAACCCCATCTCTACTAAAAATACAAAAAAATTTAGCCGGGCGTGGTGGCACGTGCCTGTAATCCCAGCTACTCCAGAGGCTGAGGCAGAGAACTGCTTAAACCTGGAGGGGCGGAGGTTGCAGTGAGCCGAGATCGCACCACTGCACTCCAGCCTGGGCAACAGAACAAGACTCCGTCTCAAAAAAAAAAAAAAAAATTGGAAAAACGGTGAATGGTTGCATTTGCATTTGTACTGAACATATGCAGACTTTTTTCTTGTCATTATTCCCTGAACAATACAGTATAACAACTGTTTACATACTATTTACATTGTGTTCAGTGTTGTAAGTAATCTGTAGATGGATTTAAAGTATACAGGAGGATGTGCAGAGGTTACATGCAAAAACTACACCACTTTATATAAGGGACTTGAGCATCAATGAATTTGGCTAACCTTTGGGGGTCCTGAGACCAATCCCCCACAGATTCTGAGGGACAACGGTATACATTTTCATTTATATGAAAATAAGACTGGGAAGGCTGACACAGCTTTTTACTTATGATTTCACTGACTAGAGCTCACATTACCCTAGATCAGTAGTTTTCAAATGCAGAATGGGGAGTCCTGGGAGGGTTCCATGAACCCCTTTGGGGATCTGTATTTTCAAAATAACAATAAAACAATAACAGATATTGTTTGCTGTTTTTACTCTCCTAGGCCCATGAATGTAAAGGCTACATGACCAACGTGATGACATCATCACTCAATGGAATGTGTGCTTGTATAGCCCAGTACTTTAAACATTTCTCCGTTTTAACTTCTCCTATAGTGAATATCAATGAATATAATGCACATAAACCAAAGCTCTTTGGAATCCTCTGTTTTTTAAGATTGTAAAGAGAACCTGAGACCAAAATGATTTGAGAACCTCTAACCTAGACTATGGTTGAATGACATTTTGGGTAATAATCTTGAATATCAAGAGCACAAAAGAAGTGGGCAGAAATGGATACTGTCCTACCTATTTCTTAGAGCTCTGAGAAAATTCAGTTGTTGAATATGCGTGTATTAAGCGCTTTATGCTTAAACACTAATTCCATAGATACGAATACAAAAGAACTATAGGAAAGGGTCTTTATCCTCTATGTATTAACAGATATGATTTGTGTACATGTTAACATAAAATAGTTAACAATGCAATAAAGCCTGCTGTATGTTCAGGTGCCAAAATTAATAGTCTAGGCAATACACGCTGCAGAGTTCAAAGGGAGGAGAGACAGGATGACCTGGAGTTGTTAGGAAAATGGGGAGAAGTAGATGGATCAGATATGGCAAGGCAGGGAAAAGAAAGTTGGAAAAGTAGGGCCAGGCCGTGAAGGTTCTTGGACAGCAGGGTACAAATTCTAGTCTTTATGTTCTATTTAATTGGGAGTCACTGGAGGTTTTTGAGCACAAATTCAGAATGTTAAATGTGCAGGCATTTGTAGGAGAGGGAAAAAACAGGAGTACCAGTAAGTAGGCTGCTGGGGATGTTGTAGTAATGGAGGATTAAGGTAAGAGGACCTAAACTAAAGTGGTATGAAAAAGGACAGATTAAGAAGATACTTTAAGAGAAGACCTAACTGAATTTGTAGTCAAGTTCCAAAAAAGAACCTCAGTATGGGCTTCTGACAACCCTAATAGATGGGCAACTTAAAAGTGTTAGCCAGAGTTTGAATATAGGTCCCATGAAAGACAGAAAGGACAAAATTCATCCCTCCTGAGACATAGTCTTTACTCTTCTCTGCCAAACCATGCACATTACTGTCTTCATCTTGATGCATTTAACATTTATTGAATAGTTACTATAAGCCAGATGCTCCAAGCTACCAAGATGAACATAATGTCCACCCTCAAGGAGCTTAATTACAGGCCAGTCAGGTAGATGGACAAGGTCACTAACAGTTCACACAGCATGGCAAGTGCTGGAGTGGAGCAATGCACACAATACAGAAAGGGTACAGAAGAGGAATGCATCTCCACCTAGTAGGCAAGGGCATCAGGGAAGGGTTCTAAGAAAAGCTGAAGGTTGAGTTGACTCTTGAAGGATGGACAGGAGCTAACCAGGCAAGAGAGCTGAGAAGGTCATTCTAGGCAGAGGAAGAAGCGTGGAGACTTCGAGAGGCAACCATCTCTGGGAGAACTAATTTTGGTCACTTTATGTGGATGGTGAGAAGGATAGGTGTAGGGAGAAGCAAGAAATACAGTAAGAGATGTGCTTAGGGGCCAGTAAGCGACATAAATACCATGACAAGAACAATGGACTTTATCCTGAAGGCAAAGGGGAACTACTGAAGAGTTAAAATAGGTTCCCTATACAATCAGATTTGCACTGTAGCAAAATCACTCCAAAAAGAGATGAACTGGAACTGAAGAGCCTAGAAATGAAGATATCAACAGCAAGTTTCTCTAAGAGTCCCAGTGAGGTACTGACTGAGGTTTGACTCTGAAGCTGAAGTCTGGGGAAAGGTGTTAAGAGGCAGAACTGTCAGGATTTGGTGATTGTTCGGATATGAGTGTGGCACAAAGAGGTCAAAGATGACTCCCAAATAGGACTGGCTATATAATTTGTGGGACCCTGGGGAAAAAGGAAATGTGGGGCTCACTGTTTAAATCTCAAGACCCGGACAGCAGAACATTAAACCAAGTGCAGGTCCTTCTCAGCTCCCTTAAACTGGCCTTGGTCCTAAGTTTCTGGCTAGGTTAAACAAGTTAATGGAGGGTTGTAGTCTTTTTAATAGTAAGTATGACAGAGTCCAGTTTTGAACATTTTTGAGTTTGAGATCACTGTGGAAAATTCAGTTAAGTTCAGGGCTGGAGATGTAATGCGTAAATTTGAAGTGGAGACTGAGAAATGGGTCAGACTGCCCCACTTATGTGTAAAGCAAAAACAGAACCAGATGGAAAAAGAATCATCTGAAACAGAAGCCGATAACTTAGGCGGGAAATGAGGAAAGCCAAGGCACAATTCAAATCCCAACAACTCCAAGAAGTTTTGTCTCCTTTCAGTTTCACTCATTCCTCTACGTTTTATTTTACTGTTACAAATCTGCAGCCTGCCTATTGTCTTTAGCTGATTTTTCTGCATCTATTTGGCTGTATGACTTTAAGCTTCTGGAAGGCAGATTTTCCGTCTTTTATCTTCAGAATGAGCCCTCCAGTGACATTTATCTAATAGGTCTCTAAAAAGTTAATTATCTAAGAAAATGGTTCCAAAGGTCAAAACTTGACTCATTTTTTTCAACAATGTTTTAGAATGAGACTTTTTCAAGAGAAACTACTATAATTGTTCAAAGGAAAAGTAAGTTAGGTAAGGGCGAAAGTGACTGAAAATTATTTGTATTATAATAAATCACCCTAGCGATTACATGTATGTATATATTAATACATATATATTTGTGCACGCACACACATATGCATGTACATGTATGCATACGGATAGCTAGATTTTGGGGGGATAAGAAGCCTTTTAAACCATTCTAAGTTACAAGTTTACAGCGCAGGTCAGGAAACCTTGGTTAAATAATTTTTAAAAGTGGACAGCAGATAGTTTTAGACTGGTGACGAAATCTTCAAAAACCAAAGCGGGAGGGGAAATCTGGGACGTCTGCATATTGGAGATGGCAGAAACAAAAAGCGGCTGCAAGCTGACACCCGGGCAACAGCTGACCCGTTTCTTGGCTAGTGTCAGGGGAGCCTTCTCGCTGGGGCTGAGGTTATTTTTATCCGAATCGCTGCTGGCGGCTGAACGGGGTACGTCCCTGAAACGTCCCAGCGCAGGCTTCCAGGCTGGCTCCACAGCCTCCCAGGCTCTCTGGACGGAGTCTCCTCCTCACCCAACCCCGCCGAGGGTCAGCCAGGCCAGGCCGAGCCGAGGCCGAGGCCGCTGCTGGCTCCTTGTCCCCAGCTTGTGCCAGCATCCTCGGCGGGGGACAGCTCCTCCTGCCCCGCACCGATCGGCCCCGCCTAACCCAGACCCTGCGGCCCGCGCGCCCCGCACCCCCGGCCAGCCCTCCCGCGGGCCCAGCCGGCAGGACCCGGCCTCCCCAGCTCCTCCAGCCCCCGGCTGGGGCGGTGCTCACAGACCTGCTCGGCAGCCGCTGCCGCCGCCGCCATCTTCCCGCGCCCGCCGCCGCCGCGCTCCCTGCCGGGCCGTGCCCGCCCCTCTGCGACCGCACCCCGCGCGGCTGCGCCTGCGCCCTGGCGGTGGGACTCCGGGAACCCGCTGCTCACACCTTCTCCTCCCCAGCCCGCATCCCAGAAGATCCATATCCCGGCCCTGCGGGCTCAGGTTCCGCCGCGGCCCCTGTCCCTAGGACAGTGGCCTCGGGCGCGTTGTATCGCGCAGGGGCCAGAAGGGGCCTATGGGGATTCTGCGCCACCTCGGGCCACCTGCAGATTCCTCAGAAAAGGCACCCTCAAAAACCGAGGACGCTTCTCCCCGTCCCCTTTGTTCCCCACCGCTGAAACCTGGGCACCATCCGGTGCCAAAGAGAGCTCTGACGCTCTCTTTGCTTCTCGGACCAAGGTCTCCTAGGCTAAGGTGGGAGGGGCCGATATCAAGACCACAAGTGGACGCGGACCGGCGTGGTGACTGCGTGGGCAGAAGTGAACAAGTGGTCACTTAGGCAGCTGGAGTCTTGAAGACAGAGTCATCAAGGAGGAAGTTGAATCACTTAGGGCTGCTTAACTTTGGAGGCCTGTGAAGTCTGATGTTTTTATCCTGCGATACTGGGGATGCATTTTTCATTTAGTGTTGGAGATAGTGTTACCATGTATATCCTTGGGAACCTAATTGAACGGACATTTACCGAACACTGGGAAGCCACTCAGATGTACGAGTTACTTGGGTAGATATTCATTGTTCCCTGTTGCAGATATAATCCAATAATTATTTTAGCTGAAAAAAAAAATGCAGTGAAGTCAATAGCAACTGTTCTTCATGTAGCTGAATCACTTCTAATAAGCATCTTTGGGCCCTAGTACTGTCTAATTCAGTAGGAGTCAGTACCTAGCTGGTCATCAGTCTCTCTGCATTTCTTTTGTCCCAAATGCTGGAACCACTTGACTCATATTTCTAGACTCACTCCTCTCTGAATCTGTGGGACAAATCTGCATTTTAGGCAGGAAAACTCTTAAATTAAAGCCCAATGATGCAGGAGTCAGCAGTAAGGCTCTGTGTTAATATTCTGCCTGTGGTCGCCTTGATCAATTTGCACAACTAGGCTCTTAACTGATTCTGAGTTCCTGTCTCCTAGTCCTTAATTCCTACGCTTTGCATTTTTCTCTCTGCTGGGAAAGTTCTTCTTTCCTGGCTCGCACACTCTTATTCATCCTTCAAGAATCTATTAAACATCGTATTTTCTGTAAAGGCTTCAGAGGCTCCCACAGATTTATTCCTTAACTCTGTGCCTAGCCTTTTGTAGCACTTCAGATTGCATTCTATTTTTATCTTGTCTACCTGCTGACTTCATTCAAAAGATGGTGTGTTCTATCTGGAAGGTAGGTGTCTTACTCATCGTTCAATCTCCAATGTCTGGCACAGTAATTAAACTTAATAAATATCTTAGAAATCTGCCCAGTATCCCAATTTCTAAGCCCTGACTTGATTTTGCCAGCCTCCCTCCCACTTAGGTGGTAAGACACCTGGTAGCCAATTTTCCTGAAACCAAATGCCCCTTTGGCTATCTGAACATCCACTTCCCTTGGATTCTTTCCTCATTGCTGATGTCCGTCTCTGACAGGACATCCCACTATTCTTAATGCCAATTTCTATTCTCTTTTAAAGAGATCCAATTTACTCACATGACCACATTTTAATGTGGGTTATTTTCAAATGTACTATTGTCAGCTTTTTTTCTCCCTGAAATAATGACATTTAAAGTCAACTATGTGCCTGGCAATGCCTCTTTTACAAATGAAGAAATCAAGGCTTGTAGAGGTTAAATGGCTGACCATATTTTCAACTACTAAGGAGCCAGTATTGAATCTAGGTTCATCTGACTAGTCTTTGCTCTTTCTGCCATACATCACAGCCTTTAATTTTGCGCTTTTTTTTTTTTTTTTTTTTTTTTTTTGCCTTTTGCATGATATTAGCATTTGGAAGCACAAAACAGAGCTCCCCAGGGCTGGAGTATGAGTCAGATTATGAAGACACTTATACCTTTGTTCACTTTTCAGTGGTTTGAATAGTGCCCTGCAAAAAGACATATCCAAGTCCTAACCTCCAGTATCTGTGAATGTGGTGTTACTTTGAAACAAAGTCTTTGCAGATTGTTATAGAATGAATGTTTGTGTCTCCCCTGAATATTTCATATGTTGAAATCTTAGCCCCTAATGTGATGATATTAGGTGGTAGGACCTTTAGACGCTGACTTAGTTCATTTTGTGCTTCTATAACAGACTATCTGAGAATGAGTGATTTATAAAGCACAAAAATTTATTTTCTCACAGTTCTGGAGGCTAAGAAGTACAAGCAGGTTCAGTTGTCTGACAAGGATCTGGTCTCTGATTCCAGGATGTTACCTTGAACACCTTGTCATCCTGAGGGGAGGAATGCCATGTCCTCACATGGCGGAAGGGAGATAATGGGTGAAAAAAGACAAGACTCCATCAAGCCATTTTGTAATGGCATTAATCTATTCATGAGGGTCAAGCCCCCATGACCTAAACACTTCCCAGAAGGCAACACCTCCCAATGCTGTTGCATTGGAGATTAAATTTCCAAACATGAATTTTTGGGGACACATTCACATTATAGAAGGAAGTGATAGGTGATTAGCTATGTTCTCATGAATGGGATTACTGCCTTTATAAAATAGATCCAAGAGGATGGGTTTGTTCCTTCCACGATGTGAGGACACAGTGACATCTATGAATCAGGAAACAGGCCTTCACCAGACACTAAATCTCTAAGCATGTTGATCTTGGAGGTCCCAACCTCCAAAGCTGTGAGAAATAAATCTCTGTTGTTTATAAGCCACCTAGTCCATATTCTGTTATAGCAGCCCAAATGGACTAAGTCAGATGTTATTAAGGATCTTGAGATCACTGTGAATTTAGGATGAGCCCTTATCCTTATCCTTATAAGAGGACAGGACGGCAACATACACAAAGGTGATATGAACATAGAAGCAAAGATTGGAGTGATCACTCTACTAGGCAAGGAATACCAATAATTGCCAACTGCTACCAGAAGCTAAGAAAGAGGGATGGAGCAGATATACCCTTAGAGCCTCCAGAAGGCTCTGATTTCTTCCTTCTAACCTCCGGAACTGTAAGACAACAAATATCTGTTGTTTAAAGCCACCAAGTTTGTGTGTTACAAATACACACTTCAAGCCCAAGAACTCAAAATCTTTCTTCCCAGTCTGGTCCCCCTACGTTCCCTTAGTGAATGATATCACCATCTAGTCAGACACCTCAAAGTAGTTCTACACTATTTCTAGAATGATCTTTCTAAAATACAAATCTGATCATGTCACTCCTCACCCTCAAGCTTATCATACTCCAAATAAAATTTAAGCTCCTTATATTAGTGCATAAGGTCCTTCACCAAAAGTTTAGAACCTTTTGGTCCTTCTGCCCCTTGTTAGCCTTGTTTCCTGCACGTCCCACAAATACATCCAACTACAGAGGAGTCAGAGAATCAGAGACAAAGTAATCTATCCCTTTATCCATGTGCAATATTTGCAGCCCCCATCTAGTTGCCTGAGCTCATCAAGTTCTTAATGGCTCTGTTCCTTTGCTTATGTGGCTCTTTCTCCTTTTAATCTAGCTGTTCTCTACTTGTCCACTAAAACTCAGATCAAGGGATATCTCTTCTGAAAAGCCTTTCTTAAACCTTCTCCCAGTCATACATTTCTGATTTGTGTGCCCCTCTCTGTGATCCCCAACCATGCTGCTATTGTCACATCACACTATACTGAAATTTATGTATTTGTCCATCTGTTTTACTTATCTGTGAATTCATGCCTCTCCAGATTCTTCCCATTTTTCAGGACGAACCTCAGTCCTATCTCCTCCTGACAATTACAGCCTGTCCTTATTGCTCTTTCCTTTTAACTTTTCACTAATTTGCTGTAACACCCCATTTAATACTTAATGCAGTATCTCATTACTTTACTTTTCATGATATACAGTTTGCTTCTGATTAGACTGAGTTCCTTACAAAGCAGAGGCAATGTGTTATTATTTTCCATGTTGCTCTAAGTCCTGAACACATTAAGAACCAAGTACATAATACATACTTAATAACTCTGATGAATATTAAATTAATTTTTTCTACTGGGTAAAAAATATTACTAGCATCTAAGTATTTCTGACGTCGGTGTCTAATACTCACCATACCGTACCCCAGAGAAGGCCACTAGACTAACTCTCATCTCTTTGTCTTCTATGTGCTCTTTCTGGGTCCAGTTCTGCCCCTTCCATACTTAACCTCTGTGACCTCCAATGTGATATAAAAGAGACCCAATCATACAGTTTTTCTGTTTACAGCCCTTTGCTGCCTCCCCACTGCCTATGAAATAAAGATCAATTCCTTTAGCCTGATATATAAGTTGAAACCAGGACTATCTTTGCAGTCTTGTCTCTGATTCCCTGACTACTCTGTAGTTACATTGGACTACTATTTGTCATTTTCTGCCGCTCCATTCAATTTCATGCCCCTTTGCTATGATTCCTCCTGTTTCAATTTGCTCTTCTCTTCTTGGTGAACGTCTCTCCATCTTTCCAAAACAGGATCTAAACATCACCTTTCTATGACTTTCCCTGATCCTTTTTCAGAAGATGGGAAAGGAGGCAAAGGAGGAGTCATTGTTTCTGCAGAACATTTATCTACTCTAACTGATCACATTGAACTATGGTTGTTTTTCTCTCTCTTGAATAGATTATGAGATCCTAGGGAGCAGAGACTGAGCTTAATTCTACCCATGCTTAAGGCAGATGGTTGTGTCACACTAGAAATCCAGTAAATGTTTATTAAAAGTGCTGAAAAGGATCTATTTTAACATTACTCATCCTAGGGATTGTCTCATGCTATCCCATATCCCTCTCCCGATGTGCTTAAGGACATCTTGCAAGGTAGACCATACCCACCGTGTCTCTGCAATAGCTTAATGTGTCCTGAGCTCCTCCTCTGGGGATTTTCACATAACCATGACCTTGCCATTGCATTTAGCTAGCAGAGCTGAAAAGATGGAGGGTGAGGACGCCTTCTTTTCTGAAAAACCTGTGATGTAAACCTGGGTTGCGATAGGAAAAATAGTTTTCAGCTCTCTAAAATCACACTACATCTACCTTGGGTTTTTTCTCCTTCTAATCTGTATTTGTTGCAAATGTTCTATAGTTTATTTAGGTGCTAAGGTGATACACTTGTGATATATTTAAAATTTCCTCTTGTTTTTATAGTTTAATCAATAGTGCACATGAAATAATTGTACAAAAAAATTCTGAACTGCTGCTCTGAGTGGGTAGTGCTTGATATGACACAGGAACCAGCATTCTTGCTTCTGTCAGTGGGGTAACCTGCCTCCCGCTCAGTTCCCAATAAATTCATTTGTTCTCCAAGGGGTGTTTTTTAGAAAATATTTTCCTTTCCCTTAATGTGTCAGAGAAAAGGACAAAACAGAACTCCTGAAAGGAGAACACAGAGCACTCAGGTTAGAAAACACTTAGTGGACAAAGAAGTGTTTTGCTACCTACAAGAACGAAGTGCCTCGGAGCACGAAGGGCCTAAGCATTACCTTGGATAAACATTGCATTTAAAGGCAACTTTATGCAAGTGGGTCAGCAAAGACTAAAAGATTTTCTTCAAATAGTAATACAGGCCCTGATCCAAAGACACAAAATCCAAACACAGACAGCAAAAGGACAAGAATACCATGGCTCAGCCAGGAAAGGATGAGGAGTGCTTACAAGAGCATCCAAGCCAAACATAGGTTGTTCTTATCAGTCCCTTGGCTAAGGGTTAGCAACTGTCCTTAGGAAGACTAGAAATTAAGATGAAAATCCTACTGCATAATATAATCCCCTGTAATTTATTGCATATATTTATGTTTGGTGTAGTGTGAACTAAATATACATAGCTCTCACTTCAGCTCAGTTCAGGCAGTGGATTCAGCTTATCTTTTGTTGGCTTCTTAAAATACCCAGTTAAAAATCTTTTAAGCTGGCTGATGTAGGTAAAAATCCAGGGTAGACAAAATTAAAATCTATTCCAAGGCTGGGCATGGTGGCTTACGCCTGTAATCCCAGCACTTTGGGAGGCTGAGGCGGGCCAATCACTTGAGGTCATGAGTTGAGACCAGCCTGACCAACATGGAGAAACCCCATTTCTACTAAAAATGTAGTTAGCCGGGCGTGGTGGTGCATGCCTGTAATCCCAGCTACTCGGGAGGCTGAGGCAGGAGAATCGCATGAACCCAGGAGGTGGAGGTTGAAGTGAGCCAAGATGATGCCATTGCACCCCAGCCTGGGCAACAATAGTGAAACTCTGTCTCAAAAACAAACAAACAAACAAACAAAAACCCTGTTCCATCTAGATACTCAACACATTACCCTTTCTAGAACAAATCACTCCTGGCTAGATAGTAGAATTATGACACCGTAAGAAACACCAATTGGCTGTTAAAATTGCCTTCTATCTCAGTGGATTATGACATCAGATACAAAGCAGCCAATCGCATCCTTTCCTTTCCATTCCGTTGCCTTTTCCTTCCTCCTTTCCTCCTCCTGGCCCCCAACTTGTTTCTTCTTTCTTATGTGCCAGTTGCTGTGCTGAGGATATAAAGCTAAATAAACCTCTCTCCTTTTCTTCATGAAACTCAAAAGCTTAGATAGGAAGTAAATAAATATAATATAGCATGATAATTACAAGAATATTAACATGTCCAAAAGTTAAAGAGAGAAAGCATAAAGGAGAAAGTGATGAGCTCTGAGGGTTTGAGGTAATTAGGAAAAGTTTATCAGTTTAAGCTGGGTTTAAATTTATTAAAAATGCAACTATAGAGAAATTCCTTGTTTATTGACTGGAGGTTAGAAATAGTAGTTATTCTAGCAAGCTTGCAGAATAAATTTTACTAAAAAAGGGTGCCCAGCTTTTGGTGATTGTCTAATGCGCTCAAAATCAAGGCTTGACCTAAAGTGAACTGTCAACCAAAAATTGAAACAAAGAGCAAGATTTGCTCAATCATGAACCTAATCAGTATGGCAAAACAGTATTAAAGACTGTTAGAACTGCAGGGGATCTTGCAGCTCATCTAGTCCATATTACTCATTTTATAGATGAAAAAAAAATGTCTCCTAGTGATTAAAGATTTATATAAAGTCATAAGAATTCACTAATTGGCAGAGTGTGAGATAAACCAACAGTGTTCATGTTTTGAGTTTGCTGTTCTTTCAACTTCTCCTAAAATTGCTTAATTAGTAATATCCTAAAATAATCAAATTGGGACAAAATTTGAGCATCAAAATATTCCCCAAAGAGAATCATTACTTATCTGGTATTTTCTGTCATATGTGAAAAAAAGGAGACTTATCAACATACATTCATTCATTTATTTATTTATTTATTTATTTATTTGAGACAAAGTCTCGCTCTGTCACCCAGGCCAGAGTGCAATGGCGCCATCTTGGCTTACTATAACCTCTGCCTCCTGGGGTCAAGTGATTCTCATGCCTCAGTCTCCCGAGTAGCTGGGACTGCAGATGTGCACCACCTAATTTTTACATTTTTAGTAGAGACAGGGTTTTGCCACGTTGGCCAAGCTGGTTTCAAACTCCTGGCCTCAAGTAATCTGCCTGCCTTGCCCTCCCAAAGTGCTGAGATTACAGGCATGAGCCACCACTCCCGGCCAAGGCTTATCAACTTTTAAAATAGAATCGCAGTCATATTGACTACATGCTTATAATTTAAAACACATGGACTCTTTAATCAGAAATATAAGCTATTTGCACTCCAGGCTTTTGCTCTGTCTTAAATTGATTGCTATTTAGCACCCACCCATCAAAAGCTCTGCAGAGGGGACCATCATTAAGGGCACTTATGAAGACATCCACTTATTCCAACAGGTATGCAAATTCTAAGCTTGTATCAGATGACATCACCTGAGAACTAAAAATGGGGTGTCAATTACTTGGCCTGCTCTTTGATGCTCTTTCTAGCATTACTCTAGTAATGCTCTCTAGCATTTCTCTCTAGTAATGCTCTCTAGCATTTCTAGTAATGCTCTTTCTAGCATTACTCCTTCAGCATTGATCAAAGATGGTTTCACAAAACAATAATATCAAGATTTTTTCTATATATTTTTTAAAAAGGTTTATTAAGATATCTTTCATCTAGGTTGTCCAATACTCTTTGGAAATGAGCAAATACATTTTACATTGGTACCAAGAAAATGAGTTTTAATTGAAAGAGCTCGTATGTATACTTTAAACATCAATCATTATCATAAAACTCATTTTCCTTTCTGCTTTGCCTTCCACTAAGCCCAGAAAGAAATATGAAATGTGGCTTTTAGTACATGGGCATACATTTTGAGCATATTTGCTTTTTCCTCTAAAAAATATTACTAATCTGACAGTATTTTCAAGTGTCTTGCTATCAGCCATCTCAGACACTTTTTTTGGAAGTACTGGGGTAGGGAGGGTAAATAATGAATAAACATGTGAAACATTTCCTGTATTTTGATCATCAGGAGAAAGACCAATGCTTCTTATCATAAACACAAGTTCCTGCTATACACAACACATCTCTTGAATTCTAGTGAAGCCAGGATGTACATTAAATGACTGCAAGCCTTAAAGGTCTTGAATCTAATTGTGAAGCTGGGGCATATGTAGAGATAAATATCAGGGAGCATATGCTAAGGTGATTTCAAAGATCCGTTCTATCTTAAGACACTGTAAGTCTAATTATTAAATGAGCAATACAGACATTTAGTCAAAGCATGTTCTGTTTTGAGGGAGCTGCTTAAATATTGATATTTTAGCTGACATTTTTCTTTCTGAGAGTGGTAAAATTTTGGGGTAACTGTATTAGTCCATTTTCATGCTGCTGATAAAGATATATCCAAGACTAGGCAATTTTAAAAAGAAAGAGGTTTAATGGACTTACAGTTCCACATGGCTGGGGAGGCCTCGCAATCCTGGCAGAAGGCAAGGAGGAGCAAGTCACATCTTACATGGATGGCAGCAGGCAGAGAGAGCTTGTGCAGGAAAATTCCCCTTTTTTAAAAACCACCAGATCTTGGGAGACTTATTCACTATCATGAGAACAGCATAGGAAAGACCTGCATCCATGGTTCAATTACCTCCCACCGGGTCCCTCCCATAGCACATGGAAATTCAAGATGAGATTTGGGCAGGGACACAGCCAAACCATTTCATTGCGCCCCGACCCCTCCTAAATCTCATGTTCTCACATTTCAAAAGCAATCATGTCTTCCCAACAGTCCCCAAAAGTCTTAACTCATTTCAGCAGTAACTCAAAAGTCCACAGTCCGAAGAAGGACTAGAGAAGGCAAGTCACTTCCACCTATGAGCCTTTAAAATCAAAAGCAAGTTACACGTTGTGCACATGTACCCTAGAACTTAAGGTATAATAAATAATAAAATTAAAAAATAAAATCAAAAGCAAGTTATTTACTTCCTAGGTACAAAGGGGGTACAGGCATTGGGTAAATACAGGCATTCCAAATGGAAGAAATTGGCCAAAACAAAGGGGCTACAGGCCTCATACAAGTCTCAAATCCAGTCGGATAGTCAAATTTTTTTTTTATTTTTTAAATTTTTAAATTTTTTTTTCTTTTTGAGACAGAGTCTTGCTCTGTTGCCCAGGCTGGAATGCAGTGATGTGATCTCGGCTCACTGCAACCTCCATCTCCCTGGTTCAAGTGATTCTCCTGCCTCAGCCTCCCAAGTAGCTGGGATTACAGGCACCCACCACCACACTCAGCTAATTTTTGTATTTTTAGTAAAGACAGGGTTTTGCCATGTTGGCCAGGGTGGTTTCAAACTCCTGACCTCAGGTGACCTGCCTGCCTCGGCCTCCCAAAGTGCTGGATTACAGGTGTGAGCCACTGCATCCTGCCAGTCAAATCTTAAAGTTCCAAAATGATCTCCTTTGACCCCATGTCTCATATCCAGGTCATGCTGATGCAAGAGGTGGGTTCCCATGGTCTTGGGCAGCTCTGCCCCTGTGGCTTTGTAGGGTACAGCCTCCCTCCGGGCTGCCTTTACAGGCCAGTGTTGAGTGTCTGTGGCTTTTCCAGGCACACAGTACAAGCTTTCAGTGGATATACCATTCTAGGGTCTGGACGACAGAGGCTTCTCACAGCTCCACTAGGCAGTGCCACAGTAGGGACTCTTTGTGGGGGTTTGCCCCCACATTACCCTTCTGCACTGCCCTAGCAGAGGTTCTCCATGAGGGCCCCACCCCTGCAGCAAACTTTTGCCTGGGCATCCAGGTGTTTCCATACATCTTCTGATATCTAGGCAGAGGTTCCCAAACCTCAACCCTTGACTTCTGTGCACTCACAGGCTCAATACCACATGAAAGCTCTGAAGGCTTGAGGCTTATACTCTCTGAAGCCATGGCCAGAGCTCTATATTGGCCCCTTTCAGCCATGGCTGGAGTGGCTGGGATGCAGGGCATCAAGTCCCTAGGCTGCACTGGAGACATGCCCTGGAGATATTTTCCCCATTGTTTTGGGGGTTAACATTTGGCTCCTTGTTACTTATGCAAATTTCTGTGGCCCGCTTGAATTTCTCCTATGAAAATGGGATTTTCTTTTCTATTGCGTTGTCAGGCTGCAAATTTTCTGAACTTTTATGCTCTGCTTCCCTGACAAAACGGAATGCCTTTAACAGCACCCAAGTTACCTCTTGAATGCTTTGCTGACTTACAAATTTCTTCTGCCAGATACCCTAAATTATCTCTCTCAAGTTCAAAGTTCCACAAATCTCTAGATCAGGGGCAAAATGCTGCCAGTCTCTTTGCTAAAACATAAAAGGAGTAACCTTTGCTCCAGTTCCCAACAAGCTCCTCATGTCCACCCACCTCAGCCTGGATTTCATTGTCCATATCATTATCAGCATTTTGGTCAAAGCCATTTGACAAGACTCTAGGGAGTTCCAAACTTTCCCACATTTTCCTGTCTTCTTCGGAGTCCTCCAAACTGTTCCAACCTCTGCCTGTTACTCAGTTCCAAAATGTTACTCAGTTCCAAAAATACTTCCACATTTTTGGGTATCTTTTCAGTGGAGTCCAACTCCCCATAAGAATTTACTGTATTAGTTGGTTTACGTGCTGCTGATAAAGACATGCACGAGACTGGGCAATTCACAAAAGAAAGAGGTTTAACGGACTTACAGTTCCACCCAGCTAGGGAGACCTCACAATCACGGCGGGAGGCAAGGAGGAGCAAGTCACATCTTATATGGGTGGCAGCTAGCTTGTGCAGGGAACATTCCCTTTTTCGAAACCACCAGATCTTGTGAGACTTACTCACTATCACGAGAACAGTACAGGAAAGACCTGACTCCATGATTCAATAACCTCTCGCTGGACCCCTCCTACAACACGTAGGAATCCAAGATGAGATTTTGACAAGGACTCAGCCAAACTATATTAGTAACTGTTTTGTGTAACTTTTTTCTGAATAAGCTATCATAGAAACAATTCATGTTCATGGTAGAAACTTGAAAAAAATCAGAAAAATATAAAAGAGCAATTAAAATAACCCACAATTGTACCTTGGGTTCACATTGTGCAGTTTAACACAGTATATACAATTTAGTGTTCTGCCTTTTTCGTTATAGTGAAAATTTCTAGATAGTATATATTCTACAATAACAAGATTTTTATTGTGCAACATTTCATTGAATGATGTGCTCAACCATTGCCCTATTGTTGGAGGTTTAGATTGTTTACAACTAGTTTTCTTTATTAAATATAAACTAATACTAATCTACATTCCTAATAATAGGGAACATAGGTCAGTATTAGTTTATATTTAATAAACAGCAATTACTACAGCAATTTCTACAGCATAGGCCCTGCATTGTACTAAATACTTTACATGAATTATCTTACTAAGTTTCATAATAATCCTATGAAAGAATTATTTTCCTTTTACAGATGATGAAACCAAGGATTACAGGCGAATTAAGGTTCTCACAGCGAGAAAAAATACTTTACGTCTAATTTATCTGACATAAATGTTCCAATATGATTTTTTTATGAATAAGTAAATGGGACTGTTCAAAGATTCCAAATGCCTATTGAAATATGTAATTATTAGGTCCAAATTGAGAAATTTGAGGCTTTTCTCAATTCATTATATACATATATGTGTATATGTATGTTATATACATATATGAAGTTGTTTAATGAATATTTAGTCGTTTTGTTGAGGGGGTATTTTTAACATTAGAAATTATTATTCTACTCCGATCAAATAACATGTTACCCTTATAACATATACCCTTACTATACCGTTATAGTCCTTATTTTGTGGTCTACAGAAAATAGTAGGAAAACAGGCTCCAAAACTGAGCCTTTCATTTTCATTAGCAGATAGTAAAACCTGTAATCAAGAGAAATAAAAAACAAGAGGTGGTGAAAATTCTTGATTTTACAATACTTGAATATATGCAGTGTTCACAGATTTTCAAGTACCTACAGAGATGAAACTAAGTTAAACTAGCTAGCTAACCAGCTGAGGCTCTGCTCCCCACCGCTGTTTTAAAGAATGGATAGGAATGGTTTACAATCAGCACATTTTTTGATGGTATATAAAAGAGCTTGCTTCGAAAGCGCTTAAAGATGGTCGAAATGGTTTCCTAAGTAGTTGAATCCATTTCTGTAGCAGAATACACACTTTTGAAATACTGCCAAACTAGGTCAAGAAAGTCCCAATTAGAGAATTCGGCATGAAATGAAGCTTTAGAGTGCTCAATGACTCTGAAAAAAAATAATAATAATACTAAAATATACACTGGCAAATCTTATCCAAACCTGAGGGATTAACTTTAATTTGTGAACATCCTGGACCTAAACTCTATTGACTTGGGTACCCAGTGGGTCAAGGAACAAAGCAAAAGCTAGAAGTAGGAAGTACTGAAATTTTAGTTACAAGTTTCATACAGGTAAACCCAAGGCGCTACAAATGAATAAAGGAATGAAAGGAGAAAGAATAAAGGAGCCAAAGAGATGATCTCCTGAGACAGCCTTGCCCCAAACTTCTATGACGACTTAACTGCTGCTTTTCTGCACACGCGTGGGCACCCAGAACCCCCGAATGGGGAGGAATGCTCTAGGTGCCCTGCTGCCCTCCAGCCCGCGCGACGGCGCGTCTCAGTCCACCCCGGGAGGGGGTGGGGGGCGCGGCTGTCACCCAGGGCGGGGCGGCGCGGGCGTTGCCACGATGCGGGCCGCGCGCGTCCCTGGCAGCCAACGCGTCCACGTCAAGGTTTGTTTAATAATCGCCAGGGTATTTATGGCCGGGCTCAGGCGGCTGCTGGGGAGCCAGGAGACTGCGCGGGGCGGCGGATGAGGGGCTGTGGCTGCGGCCCAGGGCACCTCCCCCCCGGCTTCCCGAACCCGGCCCGGTCCGACCCGAGGGGGAGGATGGAAACACCTGCCGCGCTCTGAGCCACCCACAAGAGAACACCCTTCCTGCCATATCACCCCACGGTCCTGCGGAGGCCACCGCCTGGTCCCCCCACGTCTCCATCACGCAGCGTGGGGCCGTGCGGTATAGTGAGCGATGGCGGAAAATCTGAAAAGACTGGTCTCAAACGAAGCTTTACGAACGTTGCAGGAAAAGCTAGACTCCTGGCTGAAGGAGTACAACGTGAGTCTGGGTGAAAAATCCCCGGGGCTCGCCCTCCCGTAGGTTCCAGCACAGCCCTCGTCGGGGATTTCTTAGGGCTGGAGTTGGTGGCCACTTTGCAAAGCCTCCGCGGTTGTGATTCCTAACCAGGACCTCAGCCTTCGACCGGGATCGCTGGGGAAGGAAGGACATGTATGTACGTGCCCCTGTCTCCCAGCTTAGCGAGGCGGCGCGCGGGTGGCGCGGCCTGCGGAGCGCGGCACTAGGCTGCGGAGAGATTGGAGAGTGCGTCCAATCTGTGGTAACTAAGGACGCCGGCGACCTAGCAACAGGGAAGCCCTGTGGTCTGCGACTGGTCTGGTCACGCCGGCCACTCTTTCCAATCCCCCTCGCCAGCGCAATCCACACCGCCTCCTTCCCCAACCCCGAATTATTTTTTACTACAACCCTCTCCTGCCCAGGGTTTGTATCAGAATGGATTTGTATAAACACACACCCAGGAGTTATTTACCCAGAAATACGCGAAACGGACACTTGTTAACGTTGCGGGTTTCACTTGCATGCTGGTGGGCCTGGCAATTGAGGCACAGTTCCAACACCAGGGCGGATTCAGGCCTTTTTCCAGGCATTTGTGAGAAGCCAGTATTCTGTCACCAAACCCATGAGCACTTTTCAAATCTCATTAATCCCTACCCGCACCCTGGCTCCCCATAATTTCCCCTTTCCCCCAAACAGAACTCTTCAGTGTTGAATTTGCTTTACATTCGGTCGGTCCGTCTTAATATAAATAGGGATTTCCCCTCCTACATAGTAAATGGAGGGGTCGGCAAAAAGAACTGTGGACCGGAAATTGGCCCCCTCCCCCCCTTGTTTCTACATTTGGCTCTGCATAGAACTAGCTGAATGAGGGTGTCAAATTATTTTACTTCTCTGGGTCTTAGTACCTCATCTATGGAATAGCAGAGATTGGTCTAGATGGTATGTAAATTTCCTGTTCAGATTTTAATTTTTTGAGCCTAGATTAGCTTGTTTCTGAGATCCTGCCTGTTATGAGGTCCTTAGGCTTCCCCATTCACCCTTTAACCAGTGCTCCTGAAGTGGAGGGGAGCTCAAAGAGTAGCTACAGCTTTCTCCTTAGCCTTCCTTTCTAGTGTTTCCTGTTCAATCTCTTTGCTCCCTTTTAAAGAACCAGCACTGACCATTCCTTCTCCATTAAGAATTCTGGAAAGTTAAAATGACCTCTTTATCATAAAAGACTTGGGTTCCCCCTAACTAATTTTAAAAGTACCTACTACCTAGTCTCAGGAGGTTGAGAATAAGAAATCCTAACATGTATACAGTATTTACCCCCTTTTTTTTTTTGCCCAGTGGCCTAACCGAACTCTGAATTTTAAAAAACATGTTGTTTGTCACAATGTTTATTACAAATAGCACTAGTATTTGTCTGGAACTAATAAACGATTACTTTAGAAACTCCCTGTAAGTAATGAGAAGTGCCTTCGTTTATTACATTTTCCTGTCTTGATAACATGCCATTCTCTGCTGTCATTAAAACCATTTCCATCCAGCTGTTCCCTTCATCTCTCTACAGTAGAGACTGTACTCACAACCACGAGTTTTTTTTATACCTGTGGCCACTCCCCAGGTTCCATCATTTCTCTTGAGTTTGCAGGCATCTTTATCACATTGGAATGTTGACACCTGTATTCTTCCCCCTCCACTCCTGCTTCATCTCTTACAAGTATACTGATGAATCTTATTTCTATAGGATATGTTCCCATCTGAGCTCTCACTTCTCCAGCTGCCCATTGGTCCTCTTTCAATAGTGAATGCTATTGAAATGCTCAAAATGCTCAAAGTCAAATCTGTTCAAAATGGAATTTAGCCTTTCCCATGCCCCAACTACAGGCCTCCTTTCTAAGTAGTCTTCATCATTATGTACTCCACTCCCTTTTCACCATCATAGTCTATTGGTTCTAACTTCAAAGTTCATACAGAATCTAAACACTTTTCACCAACCCCACTGCTACCACCCTTCTCCATCCTTGATCATCTTTCACCTGGATTATTACAAAAGTAACAACCCAAAGAGACCTTCTAAATGTCAAGTCAGATCAAGTTACTCTTTTTGCAAGACACTCCAAATTTCCTATTTCAGTCAGAAGAAGCCAAAGCTCTTACAATGACCTTCAAAGTCCTACACAATTGTGCCCCTTTAAGCTCTTTAACCTTATCTGTTACTTTCTCCCTTGCTCAGCCCGCTCCAGCAGTACCAGCCTTCTTGCTTGTCCTAGAGCAGTGCTGTCCAATAGAACTTTCTATGATGATGGACAGGTTCTATATCTGCATTGTCCAATATGGTAACTATTGGGCACTTGAAATGTGGCAAGTGCCCACTGAAGAACATAATTTTTAATTTGACTTAAGTCCAATTTAAATTCAGATAGCCACATGTAGCTCATGGCTACTGTCTCAGACAGCACAGTTCTAGAGATGCCAGACATGCTTCTGCTTCAGGGCATTTTGCACTCATTGTTTTCTCTGCCTGGAAAACATTTCCCCTGTTGATATTTGAGTGAGATAGGAACATCCTCATTTTCTTTGGAGAGCTTTATTTCTTAGAAAGGGTAACAACCTGCAGGCTGCGACGTAGACAGGAATTAATGCTGAATGGGTTGGCCACGTGTATACATATTCAACAGGTTATAGGAGGAGCTATGAATATTCATGAAGGGGGAACTCTCACATGCACAGTAAGCAAACACGCATGTTACATTCATCCTATATTCATTTTGGGGTAGAGGCTTAACATTTAAATGTATTACAATTAGGCCCTATACATCAAAGGTGGAGGCAGGGACATGAAGGAACTTAGTGTGCAGCCTCTGCGGATCTACCAGAACCAGCCTATTGTCCATGGTCTCTTATCAGCAGAAAGTTACTGAAATCAGTAACTTATCCAGTCGAAGTTGCAGTTATGGACTGTGGAACAGGGGAGGAGATCAGTTAGTCAGTGAGTTGCAATTGTTTTAACATTGTTTATCTCAAAGCCAGTGCTTGCTTAGCTGCTAGATAAAAAGAAAAAACCTTTTGACAGTTAGAACATAGTTGATTCTTTATGTGTAGGGGTATGTGACTTAATCCTTGCCTGGCATGGCCTTAGGTCTTTATCTTATTGCCTCAAAGAGTCTGTTAACATTAGTCTTAAGATCTCTATTTTAACAGTAGCTTCATGCAGTCCAGAAAATGTTGCCTCTAACAGAACTAGCAGTATTTTTACAGCAATCATGGTAACAAAAGGAGGCTCTTAGCCCATATTGTGTCACAGGGGTTAGTAGCTTTAAAAGAACGTGTCTTTATGTTAATAATGTTGGTGGTTATATTCCTGAATATTTTATTGTTTTCTGTTAACTCTTGCTTTCCTATCTGCACAAAGCCATTAGAATGTGTTTGAAGTTTACTTATTTCACTTTTACACTTAAAACATGGAAAGTTCTTATTCATTTCCTTGCCTTCATTCATGCCCACTTCCAATCCAACTTTGATACAGCTGTTTGAGGCATCATTTTTATGGCTCTCATTGCCAATACTAGTGATTCTCAACACAGGCAAGGCATTGTCCCCTAGAACATTGTTTTTAAAACTTACCTATAGGACTCAATGCATTTTACTTCACAATATAGCACACATAAACTCTTATACATATAAACTCAAGTTCCACTAATAATTACCTTTACTCATTATGGTGTGTTTTTCTATTTTCTTTTTAGTATTATTTGCTGTTTGAGACTCACTAAATTGATTTTGTTACCCACTAATGCTGTGGTTATCAATCTTCATTGCACATAGGAATTATCCAGAAAGCTTTTATATTTCCAAAGACCAGGTCCCACACGAGAGCAATTAAATCCATTTCTAGGAGTGGGAGCCCACAAAGCTCCTCAAGCAAAGGCTTTCCTGAAACTTCATGGCCCTTACCAGCTTCTCTTTTGAGTTTTACCTCCGAAATCTGGATGAATTTTCTTATAGTAAATAGCATGTGTTTTTGCATTTATTTTCATGTTTATCTTAGACTATAAATTCCTCCAGGGCAGGAGACATTGTGTCCCTAGCATCCAGTGCATAGTGGCCTCTCCATAAAATTTCTTCAGAGTATAAATGCATGAATAAGCCATGCCCTTCTGCTTCTTGAAACCATCTCCTTCTTCGGCCTCCTTATTCTTCTTCATCTTGCTTCCTGGGTGTCCTCTTATTTCTGACTGCTCTTATTTTGTTTTTTATCCAGTGGCTCTTCTTACTTAGAGCACTTCTGACACAGCAAAATTGCCCCTCGCTCTGCCCTCAGCCCTCTCCGCACTCTTTTCTCTCCCTGGTAATCTCATCTGTGCATGTGGCTTCTGTGCCCTCCCACTTGCTGAAGCCTTCCAAAGCCACTCCTCCCAGTCCTGTCTCTCTTCTAAGCTCCAGACTTACTTTCCATCTGCTTTGGGGAAAGCATTGTTGTTGAGAGCTCAGCTGCAGTGCTGAAGGCTGCAGGAATGGGTCCGCACTATTGTCTCTTCAAATTACTTAATTTGTTTTTTCTTAGTGATGAATTTTGCATGATGATGGCATCCCATTTGTAGAATTGTTCTGAGGATTAAATGGAGCCACGTATATAAAGCTCTTAGCACAGGGTCTGGCTGGCATAGAGTAGGTAATTAGATCAGTAATTATTAGGTACTACTACTGGACATTCCATCTGAAGGTCCTGCAGGCCCCCTCACTTGTTCAAACCCAAACTCAGGATCATCCCTCTCATACCTCTTACTCATTTCGAAACTCCCTGACCTTCTTAGGTAATGCTGAAATCAGCAGGAACTTTACTGGCACAGGTGTAATTTGGGGCTAGGAAAGACCTTTGGGAGACCCTTGGTATGTCTACAGCCTCCAGCATCTCTCAGCTAGATGGTTATATCCATCTACCTCCCCACCAGACTCACTCTCTAACCCAAACTCTATCTGGTCTGCTTTTGCCAGAGAGATTTTTGTAACATGCAAAGGAAATATGAGCATGTCATACCCGCCTTCCTCTGTTGCATCCTTAAACATTTTGATGATGGAATGAAGCCCAAGACCCTTAATGTGGCCAGTCAAGTCTTTCAACTCTGGACCCTGTACTCACTTTCCCCTGATATGCCTTGGTACCTTCTGTTTCTCCTCTTCAATTGCCCTTCCCTCTTACCCTTCACCCCTCACTAGAGGTTATTTTGCTACTCCTATAGCTTGTTATCCACACAGAGCACTTAACATAAACTCTTAGGTAATTATTTATCCCCTATGTGCCTCTTGTTCTCCATCTCACTTCCCTGTCTAATTAGTTCACTGACTGAAGACAACTTTTTTTTTTTTTTTTCCTAATATAGCTTTGTTTCCTGAGCTTTGTTTCCAGGGCCTTACATATAATAGGAACTCAATGATTTATGAATGGATAAATCTGGAGAGTCTGTGCTTTGGAGACAGTATAATTAGTCCATATCTTTGCTGTTTGTCTTGTGTGAGTATGTGGGTATGTGTTTACTTGAATAATGTGACCCTATTGCAACTTGATTATCTTGTGCAATGCTTTGTGTTTAGAAGTTGCAGCATGTTGTAACATGTCTTCGGAAGCGGAACAGTGTGACACAGGATATTCTCTCCTGTTATTTAAGTTGTGTTTAAAAACTCATTTGACCAGCATTCCTCTGGGTACCCAGTATGTACCAGGCTCTAGGCAAGGCATAGGAACAGATAGTAATGATACCACAATAATACTTCTAATTATTGTGTACCTCTTTTACACTGGACTCTGCTCATGTGATCAACTACCTCCTAAACGGGAGGAAACAGAGCCTCATATTTAAATGTCTTTTCTAAGGGAATGCAGCTGATAAGTTGAGAACCAGGTTTGAACAAAGATCTACCTTATTCCTAAGCCACTGACTCCTTTCAGTACTGCATGCCACCTCATAGGTGCCAATTGATAAACACCTTCTGTGTCTGAGATGCTGGACATGTATTATTTTGATTTAATTCTAATGCTCCGCAAGGCATTATTATCCCCATTGCATGGGAGAAGAATGGGCTCAGAGAGGTTAAGTAACTTGTGCAGGGTCACACAGAACTGTAGCAAGCAGCAGAGCTGAGATACTCAGGTTTGCTTGACTCCCAAGCTCATTCTCCATCCACTTAACACATGGAATGATCTTGCCAGAGGGCAAAAGGCTTGTAAGTAGGTAATTGAAGTTCAGTGTAATAAGTGCAGGTATAAAATGGCCACGGCAAGGAGTGCTGAATTAATGAGGAAGAAATGGAGATAGCTGTTCAGGCTATGGGTTTTAAATGCTCTATCATGTCAACATTACGCTGTTAAATCATTCATTCATCAACTGCTGTTTGGACCCTTCAATTTGCTAGGATACTAGTGGCAACAGATACAAACATGAGCAAAGCAAGATCGTTTTTAAAAAGAACTCAGGCCGAGTGCGGTGGCTCAAGCCTGTAATCCCAGCACTTTGGGAGGCCGAGACGGGTGGATCACGAGGTCAGGAGATCGAGACCATCCTGGCTAACACAGTGAAACCCCGTCTCTACTAAAAAATACAAAAAACTAGCCGGGTGAGGTGGTGGGCGCCTGTAGTCTCAGCTACTCAGGAGGCTGAGGCAGGAGAATGGCGTAAACCCGGGAGGCGGAGCTTGCAGTGAGCTGAGATCCGGCCACTGCACTCCAGCCTGGGCGACAGAGCGAGACTCCGTCTCAAAAAAAAAAAAACAAGAACTCATGATCTTTTTGGGAGGAGAGATTAGATGGACGAGATGGAGAAAAAATGACTACAGGAGAAATCAGTGCTACAACAGAATTAGTTACCAGGTACCATTTACCAAGCATGGAAAGTAAACCAGTTGCCCTCTCAGTTACAAGTCCATCCCATCCAAACTCCATGCCAGGGGTGAAAGGCTCTCCAGGTCAACCTACCCTGCCAAACTCTCTGACTTTCTGTGCCTCTGCCACATTGACATATTCAAGGTTGCTAAACTTGTTCCTGCCACAGAACCTTTGTCCTTGCTGTTCCCACTGCCTGGCATGCTCCTTCCCTAGTGCTGTGCTTCCCTGAATCTTATAACCCAGGAATACTCAAGGGTCCCCTCCACAGAGAAGCCTTCCCTGGATGCCCTCCCCATTCACTCTTGGTCGCATCATCCAATCCTCCCTCTACTCCCAGCATGAAGCATGATCTAAAAGTCAGTATAGGTAGTTTACTAGTTAAGAGCATGGGCTGTGGAAGCTGGGCTGCTGGGGTCCAATCTCAGCTCTGATAATTTACTAGCTGGGTAGCCATGAACCAGTTACTTAACCTCTCTGTGCCTCAGCTTTCTCATCTGAAATGGGAATGATAATAGTTCTTCTAACTCCTAGTGTACTAGTGCAAAAATTAGCTGAGTTTATGTAAAGCGCTAATAGAGCCTGGCATATAGGAGAGATATGATAAATACAAAGTGAGTGAATCATCTCATTTACATGCATCCATCCAACGTATAATGAGTCTGAATACAGGGACACTGTAGAATCAGGGTTGGGAATACAACAACCAACTGTCCTGTCCTCAAGGAGCTTCCTGCCTGTCTGAACCATTTCCTTGGTTGATGCAGATGTGCATTTGACTTGTAAACTTTTGCCTAGAGATTATCTCAACTTTTCTCTTACTCCTAATTTCTATCCTCCTTGTACCCTGCTTTCTGTTCTGGGATTTGTTGTGTCCAGGAGGCACCAAGGACCAATGCCTTATTGCGTCCTGAGGTGACACATAAATCGATGCATTTTTACAACCACGTGATGTTTGTTGCTTGTAGTTGTATTCCTTCTTCTAATGCTGGAGTCAGTTAGAGGTTTGGCTTATGTGGAAATGGAAATGGTAGAATCTTTCAAAGAAGTGAGGAAAGCAGAATAATAGCCAAAAGGTTCACTTCTTTGCCTCTTTATGTTCTGTTCTCATTGCTTAGAATGTTCCACAACCACTGGAACCACCTCCTTGTCCAAGTCTGGCTAATTTCATCTTGGACTAGGTTTCACTTCCTTTGGAAGCCTTCCCAGACTTTCCAAGACAATGGACTATTGGGTAGAGCTTGCACTCATCTGTGTAGTTAGACTTATTATTCTGCTGCAAAGTAACTGGCTATTCATCTGTCTGCCCCACAAGTCTGCAAGTGCCAAGTCCCTTATATCCTAAACCCAGCAATACCTTCTTGCTGTTAAGAAGTCATGTTCTCTATGCACATACAGTATATACGAATTGAATTTATGTAGAGGACAGGAACCAATAAAGCAGGTAAATTAGGCAGTGATTTGTATTGTCTGACAACAGGTCCATTTAGCTTTTAAATGTATTTTTGTAGGGTTTTACTGAGTAGGATTATTGCTATAAAAAACAACCTCCAAATCTCAGTGGCTTAACACACACAAACCAACTTTCTCAACTATGTGATAATTCAGTGCAAGCATTCAGTCAGCAACCTTGCAAATCTTGTGGCTCCACCATCCCTTATGCCCTCAGCATCCTCTCTTGGCTCTTCTGCATTCAGTTGACAAAGGGGAAAAGAAAAAAAAATCATTCAAGAGGTTCCCTTCTGGGCCAGGCCCCGGGCATATATCACTTCCCATCCAGTTAACCAGAATTCAGTTACATGGCCACACGAACTGCTAGGGAAACTGGGAAATGTGGTCTATGGGAGATAAGTTTCGGTGACCACACAGCAGTCCTGTTACCAGAGCATACCAGAGCCAGACAGCTCTTGGGTCAAGTGAGACCCTGGTCTGCCTGCAGTGGATCCCAGAGTGAAGAAATTACCCTGGTTATCTACTGTTTTGCCCTTGCAGACAAACACGTGTGATCAAAATCTAAACCACTGCCTTGAACTCATTGAGCAAGTTGCCAAGGTGCAGGGACAACTCTTCGGGATCCTCACAACAGCAGCCCAAGAAGGTGAGAATGGCCTGGTAATTTCCCATCCAGTTCTGCCTGCCTTTCTCTCCTTTCTTGGTGCTTTTTTGTGTTCTTTGACTGTTGATGCAGTTGTGTTTCTCTCCCTGACCTGATGTGTGTATTCTTTTAGGAGGACGTAACGATGGTGTGGAAACAATCAAGTCACGCCTTTTGCCTTGGCTGGAGGCTTCCTTTACTGCTGCTTCCATGGGAAAACCTGTTGACAGCAAGGTCCCCTCTCTGCAGGTAGGGATGCTGAAGGATAACCCTTGACTTTCTGAACAGTGAGATAAAACAAATCAGAAACCTCCAAGAGAAGAAGAGGACTTAATTCTGGTAGACTGACAGAGTGTCACAATTTGTGAGAGTTATTCGTGGTTTTCATGGGAACGGTGTTAGTTTTTGAACAGGTGGAGATCAGACTAGAAAGAGAGCACATACCTTGCTTAAGGCATCCACATCATTACATCTGGGCAACCAAAACATTAGTTACTTTACTTTTAAACATTTATATGGATTTACCTATAACCCTCTCTAAAACAGAAGCGTTTAGAAAACATTTAGTCTATTCTGAGAAAACCAAACATCACATGTTCTCACTCATAAGTGAGAGTTGAACAATGAGAATACATGGACACGGGGAGGGGAACAACACAGCAGGGCCTGTCGGGGAATTGCAGGGGTGAGGGGAGAGAAAGCATTAGGACAAACATCTAATGCATGTGGGGCTTAAAACCTAGGTGACAGGTTGATAGGTGCAGCAAACCACCATGGCACACATATATCTATGTAAAAATCCTGCACATTCTGCATGTGTGTCCCAGAACCTAAAGTAAAAAAATAAAAATAGTAATAATAACAAAAAGAAAGCATTTAGTCTGTTCTGAGCAAGAACCTTATAAGACAGTGGCTGAAGGATCCCTGCTTGGAGATCACTGAGCAGAAAACCAGTTCCTCTTTTATGGCCCTGGAGTAGGTATCTAAACATTTATGTCTCAATTTTCTTATTTGCTGAATGGAGACAATGGTTTTGCTGATCTAATAGGGTCATTTGTGAGAATTAAATGTGATAAGCACAGTAAACAAGCTGCATAGGGTCTGACACGTGTTAAGTACTTTATAGACTTCAGTTATCATTAAGTAATTTTTTTTCCCTGACAATGTTTGGATGCTTCTCAGATTTTTATCCTCTGTGTGGGCATTATTCTAGGTATAAAGATGTAGAATGATGTTTCAAAGTCTTTTTGGAAATTGAGGTATAATTTATATTCAGTGAAATCCATAGATTGCTGTTTTGACAAATACGTATACCTGTGTAAATTCACATCTCTATTGGAATATCAGACATCTCCATCACTCCAGAGCATTTCTTGCACCTTCCCCAGGGCAACCATCTTCTGATTTTTATCACTCTAGATTAATTTTGCCTGCACTAGAACTTCATGTGCACTCTTTTGAGATGGACTGGTTTTTTTTTTTTCATCAATGTCATTTTATATATTCAGACTGTTTTTTGTTTTTTTGGTGTGCCTTTCCAGAACACGTTTGACAGGGAGAGACGTAAAGATCCCAGTCCTCGGGATCGGGACATGCAACAGTTAGACTCTAATTTGAACTCAACCCGGAGTCAACTCAACCAGGTTCAAGACGAGTAAGAGGAATGCAAGTTATCTTTTTCCAAAAATAATTGTTTTCAATTAAGTTTTAAATTCGAAAGGAGAATAATAGCTCATGTAAAATGTGGGCATTTGTAAATAAGTAATATGATTGTGTGTGTGTCTGTGTGCATGTGTGTATGACAGTGAGACAGAGAGAGAGAGAGAGTTTAGAGTCAGTGTCTGTGGATTTGGGGACAGGATATATTATAATACCTGGTCCCCTGGTTCCTTCTTTGGAGTTCCTTCTTCATAAGCACATCATCAGCCCATATTGACAAACAGGTAAAGATTGTTAGACAAAAATCTACCTTTTGGGAGAAAAATTTTAAAAGAGATGCAAAGGGAAAGAATAAAATAGAGTGAACAATCAGGCAAAGAGGAAAATTAAGAGAAAGACAGCAAAAGTCAAATGAAGCAGGCTGCATCTATCTGTCCATTATACTCATTTAAGGGTGTATGTGTGCCTCTCTGAATCCCAAAGAGTCAGAGTCTTTTCAGAAAGGAAGAATTCAAGATTTTGCAATAATTATTAGGTATAAGAATGTATTTTTAAAAAGTTAAGCAATTCCAGGCAACAATAGATGTCAGGTGCATGCTGTGGGCAGAGCCAGGGTAGCAAACTTAGGGAATCACCACAAAAAAAATTGTAGACTTTGAGTTTGTACTTGAGGCGGGTAGACAAATATGTATGAAACTGTGTTTGACATACCTAACAAAAATCCATCAATGGGAATTTCTCCTACCACAGCATTGCTTCATTGCTGACATCAATGGGACAGAAAGGAAATCTTTTTTTTTCTTTAATTAATAACTAGTTAAGGCTTGGGATGGGATAATGTGTGGTACTCTGCCTTGTTCTCTGATGACATTTACATTTTTCTAAGGAAAAATATCTGTATTGATTTAGTTTTGCCTGATTATAAAAATAATACAATTTTCTTTTTCAAAATGCATACAACAAATAAAAATTGATGAAAATCACCTGTTTTCTTGTCCCCATTAACATTTTGGTATATTTTACTCCAGACATTTTTTCTTTGTGCCTGCACCTCCACACACACCCATTCATATTTCCAACTGGAATCATAATCAATGAGCAGTTATATACCTGAAGCAGTCAACATTTATAATTGTAATATGCAAAAAGCATACAATCTGTAATTTATTTCAACTAATGTGAGCTTATTTTGAAGGATCCTTCAATAAGCCACTTGAAGGTCACACAGTCATTTTTGGTTTATCGTAGTCCATTTTCTGTAAACATTCAGCTCATTCCAAATGCAAACATGCATTAAGAGCTGTGTTTACCCTCTCATGGGGTCTCCCTTCCCCTCATCCTTTCTAGGGAAGGGATGCTTGTATACTCTCCTGATGACGCACAAGAAGTTTTTGGTCTTGTACTGCCCTCTGGGTTCTTGCTGGCCTTAATTTCATGTAGGCACTAGTGTCTTGTGCTGATGGGTCCTGAGTTGTGCATGTCTTGTCTGGGAAGGTCTCCTGGGACATTAGCTAGCAATTGCTGCAGATGACCCTACGTTTTCCTCTAGTTGTGAGGCAGGGCATCAAACCTTTACTGGTTCTTGATGGCTGTCAGCACTAGTAGGGGCCAGCGTTTCCCACTTTTCTTTCTTTTTTCAGTGACACTGTTGTTACCTACAAGGGGCACCATGGATCAAGAAATTTAATGCATGCTTTAAAAAAACTTTTCATTTGAAAATAATTTCAAACACAGCAAATCCGCTAGAATAGCACTAAAAATTTCCATATGCCCTTTCATATGCCTTTTGCCCTATTTGCTTTATCACGTGTGTGTTCCTTCTCTCTCTATATATATATTTTCTCTACCAACCATTAGAAAGTTGCATACATGAAGATGCTTGCTGCTTTTCCCTGGATTTCTTAGTTTTTATTTTTGTTTTTAATTTTTTATTATACTTTTTCAACGTGCAGATTTGTTACATATGTATACATGTACCATGTTGGTGTGCTGCACCCACTAACTCATCATTTACATTAGGTATATCTCTTAATGCTATCCCTCCCCACTCCCCATACCCCACGACAGGCCCCGGTGTGTGATGTTCCCCATTCTGTGTCCAAGTGTTCTCATTGTTCAATTCCCACTACAGTGTTTGGTTTTCTGTTCTTGCGATAGTTTGCTGAGAATGATGGTTTCCAGGTGCATCCATGTCCCTACAAAGGACATGAACTCATCCTTTTTTATGGCTGCATAGTATTCCATGGTGTATGTGTGCCACATTTTCTTAATCCAGTCTGTCGTTGATGGACATTTGGGTTAGTTCCAAGTCTTTGCCATTGTGAATAATGCCGCAATAAACATACGTGGGCATGTGTCTTTATAACAGCATGATTTATAGTTCTTTGGATATATACACAGTTATGGGATGGCTGAGTCAAATGGTATTTCTAGTTCTAGATCCTTGAGGAATCGCCACACTGTCTTCCACAATGGATGAACTAGTTTACAGTCCCACCAACAGTAAAAAGTGTTCCCGTTTCTCCACATCCTCTCCAGCACCTGTTGTTTCCTGACTTTTTATTGATTGCCATTCTAACTGGTGTGAGATGGTATCTCATTGTGGTTTTGATTTGCATTTCTCTGATGGCTAGTGATGATGAGCATTTTTTCATGTGTCTGTTGGCTGCATAAATGTCTTCTTTTGAGAAGTGTCTGTTCATATCTTTTGCCCACTTTTTGATGTTTTTTTTTTTTTTTTTTTCTTGTAAGTTGGATTCCTAGGTGTTTTATTCTCTTGGAAGTAATTGTGAATGGGAGTTCATTCATGATTTGGCTCTCTGTTTGTCTGTTATTGGTGTATAAGAATGCTCGTGATTTTTGTACATTGATTTTGTATCCTGAGACCTTGTTGAAGTTGCTTATCAGCTTAAGGAGATTTGGGTCTGAGATGATGGGGTTTTCTAAATATACAATCATGTCATCTGCAAACAGGGACAATTTGACTTCCTCTTTTCCTAATTGAATATCCTTTATTTCTTTCTCTTGCCTGATTGTCCTGGCCAGAACTTCCAAATTATGTTAAATAGGAGTGGTGAGGAAGGGCATCACTGTCTTGTGCCAGTTTTCAAGGGCAATGCTTCCAGTTTTTGCCCATTCAGTATGATATTGGCTGTGGGTTTGTCATAAATAGTTCTTATTATTTTGAGATACATTCCATCAATACCAAATTTATTGAGAGTTTTTAGCATGAAGCGCTGTTGAATTTTGTCAAAGGCCTTTTCTGCATCTATTGAGATAATCATGTGGTTTTTGTCTTTGGTTCTGCTTATATGCTGGATTACGTTTATTGATTTGCATATATTCACCCAGCTTTGCATCCCAGGGATGAAGCCCACTTGATCATGGTGGAGAAGCTTTTTGAGGTGCTGCTGGATTCAGTTTGCCAGTACTTTATTGAGGATTTTTGCATCGATGTTCATCAGGGATATTGGTCTAAAATTCTCTTTTTTTGTTGTGTCTCTGCCAGGCCTTGGTATCAGGATGATGTTGGCCTCATAAAATGAGTTAGGGAGGATTCCCTCTTTTTCTATTGATTGGAATGGTTTCAAAAGGAATGGTACCAGCTCCTCCTTGTACCTCTGGTAGAATTCGGCTGTGAATCCGTCTGGTCCTGGACTTTTTTTGGTTGGTACGCTATTAATTATTGCCTCACTTTCAGAGCCTGCTATTGGTCTATTCAGGGATTCAACTACTTCCTGGTTTAGTCTTGCGAGAGTGTATGTGTCCAGGAATTTATGCATTTCTTCTAGGTTTTCTAGTTTATTTGCATAGAAGTGTTTATAGTATTCTCTGATGGTAGTTTGTACTTCTGTGGGGTCTCCCAGTTAGGCTACTCGGGGGTCAGGGACCCACTTGAGCAGGCAGTCTGTCTGTTCTCAGATCTCAAACTCAGTGCTGGGAGAACCACTACTCTCTTCAAACCTCAGTTGGAAATGCAGAAATCACCCATCTTCTGTGTTGCTCACGCTGGGAGCTGGAGGCTGGAGCTGTTCCTATTCAGCCATCTTGGAACCCTTTATTTTTATTTTTATGTTATTTCAATAGATTTTGGAGAACAAGTGGTATTTGGTTACATGGATAAATTCTTTGGTGGTGATTTCTGAGATTTTGGTGCACCTGTCACCTGAGCGGTATACAGTAGAACCATTGTGTAGTCTTTTATCCCTCACCCTCCTCCTTTCTTTCCCTCCAAGTCCCCAAAGTCTATTATATCATTCTTTTTTTTTTTTTTTTTTTTTTTTTTGAGACGGAGTCTCGCTCTGTCACCCAGGCTGGAGTGCAGTGGCCGGATCTCAGCTCACTGCAAGCTCCACCTCCCGGGTTTACGCCATTCTCCTGCCTCAGCCTCCCGAGTAGCTGGGACTACAGGCGCCCGCCACCTCGCCCAGCTAAGTTTTCGTATTTTTTAGTAGAGACGGGGTTTCACCGTGTCAGCCAGGATGGTCTCGATCTCCTGACCTCGTGATCCGCCCGTCTCGGCCTCCCAAAGTGCTGGGATTACAGGCTTGAGCCACCACGCCCGGCCTATTATATCATTCTTATGCCTTTGCATCCTCATAGCTTAACTCCCACTTATAAGTGAGAATATATGACATTTGGTTTTCCATTCCTGAGTTACTTCACTTAGAATAATGGCCTCCAGCTCCATCCAAGTTGCTGCAAAGGCCATTATTTCATTTCATTGTATGGCTGACTAGTACTTCATGGTATATATATACCACATTTTTTTTATCCCCCCATTGGTTGATGGCCACTTACGCTGGTTCCATATCTCTGCAACTGTGAATTGTACTGCTATAAACATACATGTGCATGTGTCTTTTTCATAAGATGGCTTCTTTTTCTTTGGGTAGGTATGCAGTAGTGGGATGGCTGTATCAAATTGTAGTTCTACTTTTAGTTCTTTAAGAAATCTCCACACTGCTTTCAATAGTGGTTGTGCTAGTTTACATTCCCACCAGCAGCATAAAAGTTTTCCCTTTTCTCCACATTTACTCCAACAGCTATTGTGTTTTGATTTTGTAATTACGACAATTCTTGCAGGAGTAAGATGATATCGCATTATGATTTTAACTTGCGTTTCCCTGGTAATTAATGATATTGAGCATTTTTTTCATATGTATATTGGCTGTTTGTATATCTTCTTTTGAGAATTGTCTATTCATGTCCTTTGCCCACTTTTTAATGGGATTAATTGTTTTTTTTTCTTGCTGACTTTTTTTGACTTCATTGTAGATACTGGATATTAGCCCTTTGTCAAATGCATAGTTTGTGAATATTTTCTCCCATTATGTGGGTTGTCTGTTTACTCTGCTAAGCAGAAATTTGTTTTTGTTTCTGTGTTTCTTCTGCTGTGCAGAAGTTTCTTAGTTTAATTAGGTCGCATTTTATTTATTTTGTTTTTTGTTGCATTTGCTTTTGGGTTTTTAGGCATGAATTCTTTGCCTAAACCAATATCTAAAAGAGTTTCTGATGTTATCTTCTAGAACGTTTGTGGTTTCAGCTCTTAGATATAAGTCTTTGATCTATCTTGAGTTGATTTTTGCATAAGGTGAGAGGTGAGGATCCAGTTTCATTCTTCTACATGTGGTTTGCCGGTTTTCCAAACACCATTTGTTGAATAGGGTGTCCTTTCTCCACTTTGTTTAGTTTTAACCCACCTGTGATTGTTATTCTGTTTTTAAATTTAAAGTATCACTAAAAGAATTTGTTCTCCACATTCTGTGGTAGCCAATTCTCTCTTCCCTCCCTTACTGTGCCTACTTGTCTCTTAAGTCAGGGTGCTGCCCCTCTATGGAATGAATGGGCCACCCAAAGTGGTTTCCTATGTCTAACCTTGTGGAGACTGGATTGGTTCTGATTTAGTCCCAAAATGCAAATTCCGATAATTATGGACAAATGACCACACGTCGGCACAGGTTTGATGAACCCCCAGGCAAGGGAAGACTTCTAAATTTTATGCCTGGATTCTGGTTAGGAATCTTGCTTTCCCTCCTCTCCTATATCTAAAGTATCAGAATGTCCAATTGAATCTATCCCCTATACTTTCACACCTGCCCTTTTCTATTCCACCACCTTTGCCATGGTTCAATCCTCTGATATCTTTTTCCTGAACCAATTGCTTCCTTCTAACTGGCTTCCGCACTTCCATTCTTGGTCAACCACCATCCATTTTCCACTTAGCAAATATATATATACACACATATATATATGTATATATATATAAAATTGTATCAAGTCATCATTCTTTTTTTTTTTTTTTTTTTTTCTCTTTTTGTTTTGAGACAGAGTCTCGCTCTGTCACCCAGGCTGGGGTGCAGTGGTGCGATCTCAGCTCACTGCAAGCTCTGCCATCCAGGTTCACGCCATTCTCCTGCCTTAGCCTTCTGAATAGCTGGGACTACAGGTGCCCGCCACCATGCCTGGCTAGTTTTTTGTATTTTTAGTAGAGATGGCATTTCACCGTGTTAGCCAGGATGGTCTCGAACTCCTGGCCTCATGATCCGCCCGCCTTGGCCTCCCAAAGTGCTGGGATTACAGGCATGAGCCACGGCGCCCAGCCATATCAAATCATCCTTCTGATTAAAAGCTGTTAGTCTGCTCCTTTTTCAAATATTATATTTTATTTTAAGTTCCCGGAAACACGTGCAGCATGTGCAGGTTTCTTATATGGGTAAACATGTACCACGGTGGTTTGCTGCACAGATTAACTCATCACCTAGGTATTAAGCCCCACATGCATTAGCTATTTATCCTGATGCTCTCCCTTCTCCCAGCCCCCAACAGGCCCCAGTATATATGGTTCCCCTCCCTGTGTCCTTGTGTTCTCATTGTTCAGCTCCCACTTATGAGTGAGAACATGTAGTGTTTGGTTTTCTGTTTCTGCGTTAGTTTACCGAAGATAATGGCTTCTAGTTTCATCTATTTCCATGCAAAGGACATAATCTTATTCCTTTTTTGGCTACATAGTATTCCATGGTGCATATGTACCACATTTTCTTTATTCGGTCTATCATTGATGGGCATTTGGGCTGATTCCATGTCTTTGCTATTGTGAACAGTGCTGCAATAAACATACATATGCATGTATCTATAATATAATTATTTATATTCCTTTGGGTATATACCCAGTAATGGGATTGCTGGGTCAAATGGTATTTCGGTTCTAGATCCTTGAGGAATCACCACACTGTCTTCCACAATGGTTGAACTAATTTACATTTCCACTAACAGTGTGAAAAATTTCCTATTTCTCTGCAGCCTCGCCAGCATCTGTTGTTTCTTGACTTTTTAATAATTGTCATTCTAACTGGCATGAGATGGTATCTCATTGTGGTTTGATTTGCATTTCTCTAATAATCAGTGATGTTGAGCTTATTTTTATATGTTTGTTGGTCGCATAAATGTCTTCTCTTGAGAAGTGTCTGTTCATGTTCTTTGTCCACTTTTTGATGGGGTTGTTTGTTTTTCTCTTATAAGTTTGTTTAAGTGGTCTCTTCTCTTTATACTTAGAAAAAATTCTAAATTTCTCACCAGGGCTCTCATAGCAGCCCTACTGATCTGGCTGTATTTCTGCCCCAGTGTCATCTGTCACTTTCTCCTGACCCAGTCTACTATCTACTTCCTCACCTTGAGGCCTTTGCCTGTGCTCTTCCATTGCCTGAAAGAACTTTCCAGTCTTCCACTGGCTCTTTGCATGCCTGGTCTTTATTATCTTACAAGTCTCAGCTTAAATGTGCCTTTCTCAGAGTCCTTCTGTGACCACCATACACTGAAAGGTCTTTCTTCTCTCTAATTCTCTTTCACGGTTATCTGCTTTTCTCATAATAGCACTTATGAGAAAAGTTAGAGAGTGAAGTCACAACTGGGAACTTAAAAAAATAAACTTGCTTGTATATATATGATCTATCTCCCCAACTAACCTGGAAGATCCAAAGGGTTACTGTCTTGCATTGCTTTCTTGACACTGTTGTATCTCCAGTACTGAGCATCATGCCTAGCTCACAGTAAGTACTCAATAATCTGCTCAATGAATGGATACACAACAAAATATTTAAATAGAATGTCAGCCTGATTAAAACAATTCTTAGCATATGAATGTACTTTTCTTTCTTCTCTTTGTATGATATCCAAACACATGAAATTAGCATGTATGTTTGCTTGTATGTGCATCCGCTTGTGTGTGTTAGGAGAAAAATACCCAAGTTCTTAATTCCTGCTTGTATTTTCCTCCTTTTCTTGATCCATTTTCTACAGTTTCTTTTCTCTTGATAAAAATGCTCATTTTCACATATTTACTTTTAAAAACTTGTTATCTCTTTATATTTGAATTAAATCATACTAGTTTCCTTTCAATCTCCAATAGCCATATTATGAAGTTAATGCTATTTTTTGCTTTCTTTTCATCTTTAGATATTTCATTCATTCCTTTCTCATTAAAAAAATATACCTTGTGACAGGCACTGTTTAGGTGCTGGGGGTAGAGATGAATAAAATAAAATTATTGCTCTCAAATAGTTTATAGTGTGAATGCAATGAGGTAAATGTGAGTGGAGCGCCGAGAAGGGGAAACAAACTTTGCTTGGGAGAGTTGGGGATAGTATGTGGAAGGCTCTTGCTGAATGCGCATTTATTAGAGGAGGAAGCAGGTAGGGGATGGAATTTTGGATGTCTGGTTAAGATCTGTGGGATTGACAGGGATGCTGTTAGCACATTATTTCTCAGGCTGCTCCACTCTCAAAGTGAAAATCCCAGTGTTTTGCCCTCCACTGTTCTTCCATCTAGAGGGAAGGATAAAGGCTGATGTGAGTTTGGAAGGCAACTGCACTATCTTAGCCTCAGGACAAGTGCTATGATCTCTCTGGCAGAGTCAGAGAAGTCAAGAAGACTTTGTCAACTCAAGTCTCACTGTTCTGGGGTAACTTCATTAAGGACCATTGGTCTTTATTCAACATCATCTATCTCACTTCCTTTTTTTTTTTGGAGACATGCTCTTACTTTGCCACCCAGGCTGGAGTGCAGTAGTACAATCAAAGCTCACTGCAGCTTCAAACTCCTAGTCTGAAGAGATTCTCCCACCTCAGCCTCCTGAGTAGCTGCGACTACAGGCACACACCACCACACCTGGCTTTATTTATTTATTTATTTTTTTATGGAGACAGGGTCTCACTGTGTTGCACAGGCTGGTCTTGAACTCCTGAGTTCAAGAGATTCTCCTGCCTTGGCTTCCCGAAGTGTTGGAATTACAGACATGAGCTAGTGCACCCAGACCCACTTATTTTTTAAATTAGATAGACCTAAATAATACGATTTATTATGATTTGTCTACCATGAAGAGGATTTGAAACTGATAATGACAGAGATACAGTGAAAACTCAGAGAATTTGTGTTCAATAAGTAGTAGAAGTCAGAGGCAAGAAGACATGAAGTACCTGATTGTCAAGGGTGATTGTGAGGACTTTATAGGTGGGCACATAATTTTTTTAAATATTGAGGAAGTCTGCAGCTCCACAGTGCAAAGCAATAAAAATTGATGTTGGTATATTGTAGAAAAATGGAGATTTTGTAGAGAAAGCCAACCTGGGGCTTTGATGTAATTAGAGCAGATGAATTAGGAGGGTGAGAAGGAGAAATTGAACAAGTTTCTTTGTCCTTTATATTCTAATACTAATAGTCTTTTGGGGGTAGTAGCTCTGTAATTTCCCAGTGTTTGACATTGAGCAAAGGATGTTACCATGTTTTAGCATACAAGTCCACCACAATTTTTGCAATATTACCTGATTGAATGCAGATGTCTTTTAACTTGATCTTGTTTATGTTGAACTATGTCATATACCAGAAGTTCCTAAGTGAGCCTCTGCCTTGATTTAGAAAGTCTGCCAATTTTGAAAAATCTATCTTTAGTTACTGATTTCTCTTACAGTCTGGCTGAAACTGAAAAGAATCTTGAAGAAACCAAGAACAGATCGGCCATATCCCTGTTGGCTGCAGAGGAGGAAATAAATCAGCTAAAAAAGCAGTAAGAAAAAAATGACAGGATTATTGCAGCCTAAATCATTGAATTTAGCTCTTTTGGTGCTCCATTACAACATGAAAGAATCTGTTCACCACCAGAGAGAAAATGCAGAAATATTTTTATTAATTATACATATATATTTACTACAAAAATATTACTTATCTACTATAGAAAACTTCCAAAGTACAACATAGTGTAAAGGAATACAGAAACCCTTTCATAACTCCAGAGCCAGTGACTGTTAACATTTTGCATTCCTTCCAATTAATATATTAATAATAGAGTTAAGACTACAGAATAAAGTATATAAGTATACAATTTTGGATCCTAACTTTTCACCTGACATTGTTTTCCTCTGTCACTAAGAAAAAATACTGCAGAAGTTAGTTTTAAATAGGTTCATTATGTTCCATCATTTGGGGATTGAATATTTACTTGTATACTAATTTTCAACATTGAAAATAATATTGGGATAATTTTTGTGGAAAAATCTCAGTTGAGCCATCTGATTATTCCTTATAGATAAAATTCTAGAAGGGGAAAATAAACATTGATCTTTTAGGGTTATATCTTCCTGGATCTTAATTTTGATCCCCCCCTCCCAAAAGAGTAAGTGGGAGATGGATTTTACACACACACACACACACACCCCCCTTTTGATTATCTTCACACGTGTTCCAGTGGTTCTGATTTCATCAGGAACACCCATAAATTAGCTAGGAACACTGTTCTAATTTCTACTTCTGTCTTCCCCTTCCTCATCATTTAAATCTCTAATTTCCTATTTGTTAAACCTTCTCAAATCCATCGATCATATTACTCATCAATTACCTATAGCACCAATTCTGTTCTTTACTGTTTGTATTGCAGCTTTTCATTCCATTACATCTTTAGCTTCTTTGTATCCTTCTTAATCCTACTTTCTTATCTTCTTAATCTTACCTTTTCATCATACACCCTTGTCATTTTCGTCACAGCATGTTCTCTTCTTCCGGCTTTTGCTTTTGTTTTATGGTGGCCACGCCTCTTTGTAGCTTGATGAGGATGCCAATTTTATTTCTAAAGATTTTTTTTGTTTGCTACATTATTTTCATAGGTTCATACTTCTAGCTAGTTTTGTGGATGTTATTCAGTTCCCATTATAGTTTTCTCTCATATTCCAACTATTCAGAGAATCAAAGATTCTAATTAATATTAAATATTCCAATTAATATGTTACAAATATAGTTGAGACTATTCAGAGAATCAAAGAACTAGTGAGGGTAGGAGATTATATTGTAGAACAGCTTCCTGTGTAGCTTTTGGAGGCCAAATGTTTTCAGCGTGCAGTTAAGATCTGTCCCATACTGTCCAACATGGGACAGTATGACTATAAGTCCAGTGTTTTTGCTACAGGATCTGTATGAGTGTCCTTTCTTTAGGAATTTTTCCCCATGCAAGCTGCAGACATAGAGTGGCATCCTGACCCTGGGAGTTCTGTTCCTTGCTAATTTGTTCATTCACATGTATTTCCACCAGTTTCCCAATGCAATAATGGCAGGCTGAGTAGAATAGCCTCTGTTGGTAAGCATGCCAATTGCTGCTTATTACCTTTCCTTCCTTCCTTCACTCCCTCCCCTCTCCTCTCTTACCTTCCTCTGCCCTCTCTCTTTGCTGTTCAGGCTTAAAACTCTTCAAGCTCAGGAGGATGCCCGCCACAGAAACACAGATCAGAGGAGCTCAGAGAATAGGCGGTCAGAGCCTCGGAGCTCTGAGGAGCGGAGGTGTGAGCAGTGGAGTTCACTCAAGCGGAATGCAGACCAGCGGGACACAGAAGTCACATCCGATTATAAGAAACAGCTCCGAAACCTGAAGGAGGAAATAGCTGTTCTGTCTGCTGAGAAAAGTGCCCTCCAAGGAAGGTCAGACAAACTCTCAAATATCTAATTTAGGCTCTTTTTGCTAAGTTAAGGGATCGGGGAGGGGAAAATAAGTAAAATGATAAAATGATACCCTGAATCAAAACCTCAGCAATCTGGCAAGCTTTCAATTGTAAAGGGATTGTTTTCTTAACTGCCCCCCTTCCAGAGAGAGAAAATACCTCCTGAGTTGCCAGCATTTGGACACTAATTAACTTTGGGCTGAGAGATATGGAGAAGGAAAATTTTTTTTTTTTTTTTTTTTTTTTTTTTTTTTTTTTTTTTAGACAGAGTACTGCTCTGTCGACCAGGCTGGAGTGCAGTGGCATGATCTCGGCTCACTGCAACCTTTGCCTCCTGGGTTCAAGTGATTCTCCTGCCTCAACCTCCCGAGTAGCTGAGATTACAGACACACACCACCATGCTCGGTTAATTTTGTTCTTACTTTTAGTAGAGATGGGGGTTCACCATGTTGGCCAGGTTGGTCTCGAACTCTTGGCCTCAGGTGATCTGCCTGCCTCCACCTCCCAAAGTGCTGGGATTACAGGCGTGAGCCAACGTGCCCGGTTGTAAGGAAAGTTCTTTGACTTGAAACCAGAATTGTGCGGGCCTATGGTGCAAGAGGTGGTACCCTCGTGGAAAAACTGTTCTGTAATATGAGGGTCATTTTCTCTGAGGCCTGGGAGTCCTCTCTCCAGGGATACTGTCCATTTTACTGCAGGGTATTTCCCTTTTGTATCTGACTTTGATGGGATGTGTAGGTGAAGTGTTCTTGTGAAATCCCTTTCAACTTATGGACAGATGTTAAGACAGGCCATCAAGATAGTGTTAAGTAAGGACAAAGGAGATGTTCCTCTGGAGTCTCTGCATTTTCCTTATTCTTTTTAACAACCCGCGTCAAGCCCCTAATGTGTTCTGCTCCAGGCTGTGAAAGTCCCTATTCCCATTCTCTAAATGTCACCACAGTCTTTAATTTTGAGGAATCATTCTGTCAGTGTTGTGTTTGTGCCAACTTGTATTGACTCCCAAGAATGAATTATGTGCCTGTTTGACATGGTGGTAGTATTTACACCATGGGAATTGGCAAACACCGTAAGTGAGTCTCACCCTACCCAACCCAACCTCCCTGGCTGTTGTACTCAGTTTTGCATTACCTTTTGCCAGATAGTTTCTTCTGTAAAACCTCCCTTTTTGGAGACCCATTTACTTCGGGCTAGCTAGTCTGATAATTTACTTCATACTTGAGGGCAATATAACTTTTTATTGATACAGTAGTTTATAATATACCTAGTACTTCCACATGTATTTGCTCATCTGACCTTCTAATCCCCACCTCCACCCTAAAACAGGGCAAAAGTTATGTATCTGAAAACTGGGAATTCCAGCTACTTAGGAGGTTGTCATGGGGAAGATTGCTTGAGCCCAGGAATTCTAGACAAGCCTGGGCAATGTGGCAAGAACTCATCTCTAAAAAGAGTTAAAAAATAAATAAATTAGCTGGGTATGCCTGTGGTCCTAGATCCTCTGGAGGCTGAGGCAGGAGGAACTCTTTAGCCCAGGAGTTCAAAGCTGCAGTGAGCTGTGATTGAGCTAAGGGATTTTTGGAAACCAATCAGTAAAGGTTTTGGCCCAGTTTTGGTTACTTTGGGAGAGTGTGTTTAACCATTTGGCTTGTTCGAAAATTTCTTGGACACGAGTTTCCACTTTTCTAGACACATTAATGTAGATCAACAGGTTTTACTGATGACAGCACCTTGTTCAGCTAGGAGATAATCTAGAGCTCATCTATTTCAAAAACCATTCCTGCTAGTGAGCCTAAAGACCTTTCTAGCAGCGATAGACTTGCATCAGTATTTGCTAAGGCCAGTATTTGCCAGTATTTCAAGGGAGGTGGTAAGTTCCCGTGATGTGATTTCATGGTAAGTAAAACTTCCCCAAGGGGCAAGAGTTGTGATAGTTCCCACAACTCTGGCCACAGTAAATCCTAGGGCCCTTTTTCTTCTAGAATGGGATTCTAGATTGGAAATTATGTTCAAGACAATGATTTGGGTGGGAGCTATTGTACCCAGAGTACAAACACCATAATGAAAAGAATCATGAAGATGGAATAAAGCCAAAGATTAAAAAGAGTTTAAATAATTTTTAGCAGTGCCACAAAGCCATAAGAGCCCAGGAGGGGCATCCAGGTAATATGGTGTGGTTGGTTTCATTAAAATGTTGGAAACAAAGGAAAGGGGCCTCTTGACAGTTTTTGAGAGGCTCCACAGGAGAGGAAAAGTCATGTTAATGTCCCAGCTGGTTGGGTGGGTGGGGGGCACAGCGGTGATGTTCAAAACCAGGGAAGTGTATGTGAAATGGATAGGATATAAGTGACATGATGGTTATTTCCCACATTGGTTTTATCATTCTAGTAACATACATGAGTGGTATTAGGAGTGCAAGGGATGGTGTATACTGGAGGCCTTACTATATTCGTTTGTTTGAAAGGCTTAAAAATGGGCAGTGATGAGATAGATTCAGAGTTTTGTTGTAAGAGCCTAAGGCCTCAAATGGGTTAATGTTACCCACAGGAGTATCCCAGGGTGTACATCCCAAAGTAGCATTACAATTAAAGAAGTTCCAATGATATTGTAAGTATGGATGGTGGGGGAAGTAATAAGATTACACAAAGGTGGAGATGTTTCCCATTTTACCAGCATAGAGAGAAATAGTTAGGGTAGGAAGGTGTGATAAAAAGTCTTACTCAGCCACAATTAGATTTACCCAAAGCTCATCCACAGAAATGGAAAAGATAGGGGCCTGGAAGGACTCAAGGCCCCACCAGTCATCTAGAGGATGACTTTCAGAGGCTTGATTATAATCCAGGAATAGAGTTAGAGGTGCATGTCCTTCCCCTTGTCCTTGTTCTGCAGAATCCCCTTGTCAGGTATGTTGGTGAGGTTGTGGCTATTATGGCTTAGGAGAAAGAAGTGCCCCTCTGTCACAAGGAAGGGAGGGACACTCACTTTTCTAATGATGCTCTTGTTTGCAAGGAGAATAGGGTCCTCATTGTAACCTGGAGGTGGCTTGTAACCTGGAGGTTTTGGACATTTTCTACTCTAGTGTCCTGGATTTCTGCAGCGATGACAGACCCCTGTTCTGTTAGTGTTATGGGGACGAGCCTTGGGATTATTGGCTAATGAAAAAGAATGTGCCAATGCTGTCACCATGTAATGAGTGTGGTGCTGGCACTTTTCCTCCTCCAATGGAACTGTTTTTATTTTAGATATTTCCTCCTGATTATTGAAAATCTTAAAGGCTATGTTTAATAAAGTAAGAAAGGGAGTTTGTGGGCCTTGTTCTAAGTTTTAGAGTTTTTGTCTGATGTCTGGGGAAGTCTGACTTAAAAAATATGTGGCCAGAATGGATAGGCCCTTAGGGATTGGGGGGTCAAAACTTGTGTATTGATGCACGTCCTCCACCAGTGTAGCCTGGAAAAGGATGGGACTCTCAGATGGCTCCTGAGCGATTTCTTGTAATTTAGAAAAATTAACAGGTTTTACTACTGCCTTTTTCATTTCTTCCAACAAAAAAGAGATCATATAATCTCATCTGCCCTTGCCTCTGTTTGGGCCGGCATCAGTGGCCTGGTATTGCCAATTGGGTTCTGTTTTGGGGACAGCTTCTGCCCCAGCTTTAGCATTGTTAGGATTATGAACATGAGCTTCATCTGCCCAAGCTTGACCATATGCGTGATCTTTCTTCATGGGAACAGCAAGTAGTTAATACCACAAATATGTCTTGCTGGGTTCAATCAAAGGCAATAGTCAAAACCCAAAATTCTTGAATGAACTTAGAGGGATCCTGGCTAAATGAACCCAAACTTGGATTAAATTTGTGAAAGATCAGACATTGGAAAAGGGACATGAACTTGGATTGCTCCTAAATCTCCATTAGCCACCTCACAGAGAGGCAAAACATTTTGGGATTTTCCGAGGACTCTGTACCAGTGTTATATGTAACTCCTGTATGAGTATCTGAGAGGGATAGAGTATCTGGACATGGAGGTGATTGATTAGGGGATGGAGCAGATGGGGAGAGTATAGGTGAAGCATGAGCAGGCTGAGGACAGCGTGATAGGCAAAAGGGTCAGACACCAGAATCGAGGAGGGAGGAAGTTCCTTGAAAGGATACATGAAAATTTTTATGTAATTTTGAGTTTTTGGATAAAGCCAGAAAGACCTGAACATATGGGACCTCTGAATCCCTTTTGAGGTTCTGGTAAAATGAGTCTAGATGTAAAATAATATTGTGATGCAAAGTTCCATTAATAGGTCAATTTGATTTATTAGGGACTACAAAAGAAAATTATATGCTTCTTTTTGAGAGTTTATAGGTCAAAATGGGACTGATTTTTAAGAACGCATGCATTCTGGAGATGTATAGAAATTCTAGTTACTTATAAATTTTTGGGAAAGAAGTCTGGTACCAGATGCTGGAGTCAGATGATAGGGAAGTCTAATCACTTCTGAATTACTCAGATAAGGAGTTTTGCCTCCCGATGGTCGGATTGATTGGCCACCAGGTGATCTTTGCTTTACTCAAGAAGTAAATCAAAGGGTTTCCCTGGCTGATTCTGGCTCACCAACAGGTCCTCCAGGAGCCGGTCTCCCAGCCCTGCCCCTCGCAGCCGTAGCTGCAGCCGCAGCCGATCTGCCAGCCCCTCCACGGCTGTCAAGGTCAGGAGCCCGTCCCCAAACCGCTCCAAGCTGTCCAATGTGGCGCGCAAGGCTGCCCTCTTGTCCCGCTTCAGCGATTCTTATTCCCAGGCCCGCCTGGACGCGCAGTGCCTGCTGCGGCGCTGCATCGACAAGGCTGAGACCGTTCAGCGGATCATCTACATCGCCACAGTGGTATGTGACGCCTGCGGGACCCCCGGCTCCTTGGGGGCAGCGCGGAGACAAGTTTAGTAACGTGAATGGAACAACATACAAAGACTAGTGGATCCTGAGGTCACAGAAGCGGGGGAGATTCCAGTCCCCCCATCTGTCTCCTTCCTTCTTTTTCATCCTCCTTCCCTTTCTTCCTCCTTTCCTCTTTCTTTCTTTCTTTCTTTCTTTCTTTCTTTCTTTCTTTCTTTCTTTCTTTCTTTCTTTCTTTCTTTCTTTCTTTCTTTCTTTCTTTCTTTCCTTCCTTCCTTCCTTCCTTCCTTCCCTCCCTCTTTCCTTCCTTCCTCCCTCCCTCTTTCCTTCCTCCCTCCCTCTTTCCTTCCTTCCTCACTCCCTCCCTCCTTTCTCTCCTTCCTCTTTCTCTCTTCCCATCTCTCTCCCTCTCTCCTTCCTTCCCTCCCTTCTTTCCCTCCCTCTCTCCATCTCTTCCTCCTTCTTTCCTTCCTTTCTCCCTTCTTCCTCCATTGTTTCCTTCCTCTCCTTCCTTCCTTCCTTCCTTCCTTCCTTCCTTCCTTCCTTCCTTCCTTCCCTCCCTCTTTCCTTCCTTCCTCCCTCCCTCTTTCCTTCCTCCCTCCCTCTTTCCTTCCTTCCTCACTCCCTCCCTCCTTTCTCTCCTTCCTCTTTCTCTCTTCCCATCTCTCTCCCTCTCTCCTTCCTTCCCTCCCTTCTTTCCCTCCCTCTCTCCATCTCTTCCTCCTTCTTTCCTTCCTTTCTCCCTTCTTCCTCCATTGTTTCCTTCCTCTCCTTCCTTCCTTCCTTCCTTCCTTCCTTCCTTCCTTCCTTCCTTCCTTCTTCCTTCCTTCCTTCCCTTTCATTACAAATAGTTGGGGAGTGAATCATTTTCACAATCGATAACTATACATATATATATGAATAGTTATATAATATTTATTTAGTTAGTTATATTGACCGGGCATTTGTTTAAGAAGTATCCATAAATGCCGGACTATCTCAAATGGGTTTATAAAAAGTTGATTTGCACTGTACCTTTTGTCTAATATGGGCATATTAGACACAGTGGATATATTATTGCTAATGGCTGTCATTTGGTTTCCTTTAGTTCTTAAAAAAAATTAGAAGGTTGTGATTGTGTTAACACTTCTGTTTATTTAATTAAGAGTAGTTATTAAAACTGCTAACATATCAGCTATTTGAGTATGGCAAATTTTAAAAGTGCATATATGTATTCTTCCAAAACAAATATGTTTGTTTTATGGGTTAATGCCATACAAAGATACTGAGAGTTCATGAGGAGAATTGTTAAATATTAAGAAACAAAACAAAACATTAGTATGAGAACAGAATTATCAGAAATACTGAATTTTATCCTGTATTTATTCATTTAAATCAGGGGTTAGCAAACCATGATCTATGGACCATATCTGGACCTGGCTCATATTTCTAAGAGAAATGCTACTGTAAGAATGTAAGAATGTTTTTAGATTTTTAAATGGTTGTAAAAAAAAAAAGACAGAAACTGTATGTAGTTCAACATGCATACAATATTTGCTATCTGGCTCCTTATAGAAAAATGTTTGCCATCCCCTGGTTTATATAATTAAGAACCACTTACTAAGTTAAAGCTCTATCAATGTACAGGCCACGTCTTCTGTGCATAACTGAGTTTTCCCAATGCTTACCACACCATAGGCATTTAATAAATATTTGTTGAATTAAAATATGCCAGGAAACATGTCTGAGTCTGGGTATGTGTTTATAACATGAACACTAGACTGATAATTTTCTCTTATTTCTTGACCAGTAATGTGATATTGGCATGGGCTCATAGCAGGGGATTTATTTCCTTCAATTTCCACACTGTCCTGTTTCCTGCACTCAGAATTTCTAGAACAATGGTCAACTGTCTTGATGTTAGTGAGCATGGATTATTATATGTTTATGTACTTTTCAAAATTAGAGATGTATTTTCTTCCAGATTAAAAATGTTTTTGATCAACTGTGTTTAGTTATCAGAAGATCAATATGATGTTGAAGCTTGGATTCTTTCTAATTCCTTGCTTTGGATCTCTTCATTTACCTCTTTTCACCAAAAAATTTGCTACATTTTTATGTGCAGGAGGCATTCCATGTAGCAAAAATGGCATTCAGACATTTCAAGATCCGTGTGAGAAAATCATTGACACCATCTTACGTGGGGTCGAATGACTTTGAGAATGCTGTCTCGGATTATGTCATTTGTCATCTTGATCTATATGATTCTCAAAGCAGTGTCAATGTAAGTGTTGGGTCTCTTATTAGGACTGGGTTACTTCTGCTGCTATTTATATTGAGTACTAATAACTCAGAAATCCATCCAATATTACATATTCTATGTAATGACAAAGAAGAAAGGAACAACATTCAATTTACTTGGTAGCACCTGCCATTATTGACTGTTTCTTCCTTAAAAATATTATGGGGAAAAATTGTCTGAGTTTCTTTAGATAGGCTGTTATGGTCAGGAGATGGAATATCATAATACTTAAGAGCAAGGATTTTGGGAAAAGTAAGTATGGATTTGCTTCCTGACTGTGACACTTACTAGCTGTGTGATCTTACACATTTACTTAATCTCTGTGTGCTTTAGTTTTCTAATATTTCAGTGGGAGTAAAAATGTTCATTACCCCTAGAGTCACTGAGAACATTAAATGAAAGAAAGTAGGCAATTTGCTTAGCACAAGACTTGGCACATAGTTAACACTCAGTAAAAGCAAACTATTATAATGATTGTTACGGATTATGAACAATTCAGAGTTCTGTGTTGGCACATCATACCCTTGCCCAGAATAGAAAAATAAGGCAATGATAAATAAAAGCCACAGAAGGTTTTTTTCCTTGCTTTTTTAGGACTCTCTTGGCTTTTACTGTGTCGTTTCTACTCTGTGTCCTCTTTCCTCCTTCCCTGTGAATGGGTGGCAACATCTTTCTCCTTTTAGCACATGCACTGTTTCTCTGCTTTAACTTGTTTTGGCTCACATTCTCTTTTCCCACCTCCCATCAGTCCTAATATTCTTAGGATGTTAGAGTGTTTTTGTCACGAGCTGATAACAAAGTGATGCCATCTTTTGTTTTTCAGGATGTGATCCGAGCCATGAATGTCAATCCCAAGATTTCATTCCCTCCTGTCGTCGACTTTTGCCTTCTCAGTGACTTCATCCAGGAGATATGTTGCATTGCCTTTGCAATGCAGGCCTTAGAACCACCCCTAGATATTGCATATGGGGCAGATGGAGAAGTTTTTAATGATTGCAAGTAAGAGACAGAGGAGCAGAAGCTAAGGGATTCATCATGAGTACATTGTCTTGTCTGTTTCCTGAGAACAATGTAGGGAAAAGAACTCTGGGTGGAGAAATTAACAGACACTACCTGATTTCCAGGCCCTACCATATACTTCTCTGTATTCCAGGGCAGGACCCACTCCTGGAGTTATTTTCCATTGAACATAACGTATTGGTCTTTGGGGGAGAACTAGTGAGGACTTGGAGCCTATCTAGAACATTTTTTAAAAGATGCTCTATAAATACAAATATGCATTACTTTCTATTGGTTTTTATTGCATTACTCAGCCCAGGATTCTCAAAGTATGATGTGTGGATCACCTGCATCAGAATTACTCAAAGTACTTGTTAAAAATACACATTCCTGGATTACATATCCTGATGTTTTATGCAGTAGGTCTAAGATGGGGCTCAGGAATCTGCAATTTAACAACCACCCAGGTGTTCCGTATGCACACTAATGTTTGAAAATTAATGCTCTTGACTCCATTGTCTAGGACCAATAGATTGCTACCAGCTTTTACAAGAGAAATATTCCCTTATAAATTAAAAGACATTAAACTAATTTAAAACATTGTATTGTGATTTCTTGAGATCACAGGTTATAGCTGGAGATTATCTGGGAAGAAATCAAGCTAGTGGTTAAGAACACAGGCTCTGGCCTCAAGCTGCTTGGGTTCAAATTTCAGCTCCACCACCTATTAGCTGTATAATGCTAGGCAAGCCACCTAATTTTTCTATTTCTTACTTTCTTCTCTATCCAGTGGGGGAAATAATAATGCCTACTTCCTAGGGTCGTAGAAGGTTAGTTGAGATAATTCAGACAAAGCACTTAGGATGCTGTGCATAAAGCATGAAGTGAGTGCCCAGGAAATATTCGCTCTGGGTTTTTGTTCAGGTTGTAAAGTTATGCCCAGCATTCCTGCAAGTTTGCTGATGAGGGAGGATGGATAGTACCACTCAGAATCATTCACTTTCTTTCACTTATGCAAATCACAACAATAATGAACTTTCCAATTGCCTTATAGCATGTCATATTTTCTTGCCATTGCCCTGCTTCTAGTTTCTCCAACATGGATCAACTCATGGAAGAGTTGATATTAGGACATTACACTGCAGTTGGGTCTTTTTGGTTTCCTTACAGGGCACATTATCTTCATTTGTCTCCTTTATTCCTTTCTCCTTTAGAGGATTGATAGTTCCACTCAGAACCATTCAACTTTTTAGTTTAAGGATTCTGCACATGTCAAAGACTTCTGTAGGGTCTCTTGCTGACATGCCTTTAACCAGAGGGAATGTGAAGCTTCTAGGGTATTCTCTGGCCTGTGTGCCTGGACATCTGTGCAGCTGGAATTGGATTTTCTAACAATGATTGGATTTGGTTCTACTTCTAGAACTTCACAGAACAAGGCTAACCCTTTTTCACCCTGGCAGCCTTTTGTGCATTTGAAAGCAATTACTCAAATCCTCCTCCTTCTGGCCTCAGGACTTCAGGTTTTCTTCATATGAAGTAGGTTTAGGACTTCTTGACAAATAGATTCATTGTCTTGGTCTGTGCACCTTTTAAAGAAAGTGAACTGACCAGCCTAGAGGGACTAACACCCTTTTTATTCTTATTCTCCATTAATTCAGCTAACTTGCAGTAGCTTTCTCTTTCTTTCTTTTTTAGCTTTCTGACAGTGTTTATTCATTTTGAGTACTACTGAAATCTGCTGTATTTTTACTTGTACTGTGACTAAACCATATGTCTCCTCTATTTGTGCAAATACTTTTTAGACTCAATTATAGGACCTCATATGTATTCACATTTTATTTTATCTTATTAAATTCAGCTTATTGTTCCAGCTTGCTGAGCTGTTTTTAATGTCATCTGTTTTTTTTTTTTTTTTTTTTTTAGCTAACCACCTGCATCTTTGAGCATGTTTTCTATATTTCATACAACTTATTCATAAACATGATAACTTATCACAATATTGAGAGAGAGCCCTCAGCATCTTCCTTTGGGTTTCTGTTAATCCATTAGTTACCCCTCTTTGGATATGATCATTGAATTAGTTTCCAATCCACCTACTTAAGTTAATCATCCTCCTATATTTCTTTTATTTTGTCCAGAAAGACAACATGAAAAATTCTATGGGAAGCCTGATGGGACTTCAGATAGCTAGTCTATGTCTTTAGAATTCCCCTGAATTGCAACTCTTGTAATCCTGAGAAGAGAAGGAAAACAATTAGTTTGACATGATTTGGTCTTAGTGCATCCATGCTGGGTCCCAGTTATCATTACTTCCTGTTCTAAGAGGCCACAAACATTCTTTAATAACAGAATTTGTTCTATATTTACTTGGATCTGAGCATAATGCAAAATGAAAATTCACACTGATGTTTTCCCCTAGACATGCTCCATAATTGCTTAACTTCTCTTTCTTGTTTTGTGTATTGAAAACAGATACCGCCGCAGCTACGACTCGGATTTCACGGCTCCCTTAGTCCTCTATCACGTGTGGCCTGCTCTCATGGAGAATGACTGTGTCATCATGAAGGGAGAAGCTGTCACCAGGAGAGGGGCTTTTGTACGGTGGCCTTGCATAGTGACAGTTCATCCCAAGTGTTTGATTCACAAGTTCGAGAACATTTATAAACCCAGAGATTCTATAAAAGAAGTTTATAAAAAGTTGATAAGATTTCATACAAAGGAGAGGATGGCGATGATCTCGAAAAGAACTGATTCTTTTCTTTGATTTTTCCATAATTCTGCATAATTTCCTAGAAGTAATTTCTTTACTTCTTGTTTTATTTAGAAGATGGAATCAGTCATGTTTACCTCCTCCATCTTAGAATTACTATGATATTTTAAAAACAAAGCCCTTTGAAGTTATCTTATAGGAGGATTTCCATAATCCTAAGCATTTAAAATCAATTAACTTTCAGGAAGTGATTTGCCAAATTTTTAGTGACAATTCTCTATTTTGAGAAACTGTTAATGTGCCCTGTTTTTCTCTCCTTGGTATGATGTGTATGGAGTGGGGGGATGGAGACAAAGAGAGCAGAGGAGGTGGGAGAGAGGAATGAATCAGTTTGAGAAGGTTGCTTCCTATATCCACTGGCTATAGAACGTTTTGAACCTACAGAATATTAAATACTTGAACAGCCTTTAAAATGGAGTCTTAGGTTCCATATGTGAGCCTGTGGGTGTGTACGTGTTGTAGTGGGGATTGGGTGATGGAACTGGTGGTGCTTGGATATTCTGCATAGTTTATGTTATGTAGTTTTACTCCTGTCTTTCCTAGAAAGAGTTAAGTGAAGCCCCTTAGTCCAGAATGATGTACCATCGCACAGCTGGCTGATCTCTGTTCCTGTTCTCCTTGAACTGAAAAATAGGGGAAGTGCTTTACGGCAGCTTTCATACATACAGTGGAGAAGGGGAATATTTTATTTTAAAAGAACTTAAGAAAAGGGTTTTTGTAGCTTAAAAATCCCATTACAGTGAATACTATCTTAAAATGTTTTGTTCCATAAATGTTGAGCCCTTAGCTGGGCGCAGTGGCCCACACCTGTAATCCTAGCACTTTGGGAAGCCAAGGCAGGAGGATTGTTTGAGGAGTTTGAGACAAGCCTGGGCAACATAGCAAGACCTCATCTCTACAAAAAATAAACAAATTAGCTGGGCATGGTGGTGCATACCTGTAGTACCAGCTACTTGGGAGGCCGAGGAGGGAGGATTTTTTGAGCTGGAGAGGTTGAGGCTGTGTGAGCCATGATTGTGCCACTGCACTCCAGCTTAGGTGACAGAGTAAGATCCTGTCTTTTTTTTTTTTTTTTTTTTTGAGATGGAATCTCGTTCTGTTGCCCAGGCTGGAGTGCAGTGACATGATCTCAGCTCACTGCAACCTCCGACTCCTGGGTTCAAGCGATTCTCCTGCCTCAGCCTCCTAAGTAGCTGGGATTACAGGTGCATACCACCACACCCAGCTAATTTTCATATTTTTAGTAAAGACGAGGTTTCACCAAGTTGGTCAGGCTGGTCTCAAACTCCTGACCTCATGATCCACCCACCTCAGCCTCGTGAAGTGCTGGGATCAAAGGCATGAGCCACAACACCTGGCCTGAGATCCCGTCAAAAAAAAAAAAAAAAAAAAAGGTCGAGCCCATAGAAATATATATTGGGTTTTATTGACCTGACAGCTACACATGTTCTACAATAAAACATACTTCTTGCTCCTACAGCAGTCACTCTCTGTTAAGAAGATCTTGTCTGCAGTGCAGTTTGGAAAGGAGGGAGAAGAAATACCCACTATTCTTATGTTTTACATCAAATAGCAATTGCCTTTTAACTTCCTTCTTCTCTCCCATCAAGCTTATCATGAACATTTGTCCAAGCTTAAACCCTAAAACAAAATAATAGGAAGTTCTTCCTAAAATAAAGAATTTGGAAAAGAAAGGGGTTGAATTAAGGGAAATTTTAAGGATTTTACCAGTAAAATATCATTTTAGTGAATATAGCTTTCTCCTTATTCATTTAGTTAGAAAGCAGATAGGCAGTAGTGGTGTTTCATTCATTCATCCAATGATATTTATTTATTCAATAGTTATTTATGACCCAAACACTGTATTTATATGCTAGAGATTTAGCAATAAATAAAACAGATACAAATCTCTATCCACATGGAGCTTACATTCTCCAGCACTAACAAACTCCTATGTAATTTCCAATAGCTTACTCACAAAAACATTCTACTGGCATCAAATACCAGGGTATCCCAAGGTTCATTGTAATGAGATTCTATTTAAAAAGTACACTGAAGTTATTGCCACATATTGGGCAGCAATAAGAAGTGAAAGGAGTGTAGCTTGTGCAGATGATCAGTAATGGGCAAGTGTAATCATATCAGTAAGATTCTTACTCTGTGGGATATGCATGTTGTTTTAAGCCATGACAGTTTTCACAAACTCCTGACTATGTCTCTCTCTTTCTCTCTCTTTTTTAAGTGGAATTCGGTGCGATCTCTAAGTCGATGTCGAAGCAGGAGTTTAAGTCCCATTTGCCCCCGTAGCCAAATTGGTTTAAGCACGGTACATATCTATCTAATCATTTTTATACAAAATTCGTCTATGGTTGGCATTTTTTTTTGTTTTTGCTTCAGCAGTACAAAAGAGATGATTATAAGTCTACAGGTGGAAAGAGAACCTGTTGCAATAATGCTAGCTCCAAACTGATTTTTATATTACTGTAAGCTAAAGAATTTATTATTCTAGAAAGAAGTAGAGGTAGTTTTATCTTTCTTTCTTAGTTCAAAGAATAGTAGATTTTATGTATTTCATAGTTTTATTTTTATCTTTGGATGAAATGGGCTATTAGATATCAGATAGTGGACTAAAGAGTGAACGGGATACCTTGGTCAACTGATCTTGGAACAAGTCCCTGGTTCCTCTAGAAATTTGTGTATGAGTTTCGAGAAATTGCTCAGATGGTCTGGATTTCAATACCTTATAAATGGCATTGCAGGTATTAATATATCTTCAACTTCAAATTAGAAAAAATAAGGTTTTTTGTGTGTATTAGTTTTTGGAAAGATTGCTAATACTTCTGTTAAAGAAAAAAAGAACAGCAAAAACATCATGAAAACTATGAAGATAACATCCCTAAAAACATGATTATGGGCTGAGTAGGGTCGCCCACACCTGTAACTCTAGCACTTTCACAGGCTGAGGTGGGAGGATTGTTTGAGCCCAGGAGTTTGAGACCAGCTATGGCAACATGGGGAAACATCGTCCCTACAAAACAAAACAAAAATCCTCCCCAAAATTAGCTGGGCATAACAAAAAACTCCCCCGCAAATTAGCCAGGTATGGTGGCATGTACCTGTAGTCCCAGCTACTTAGGAGGCTGAGCTGGGAGAATCACCTGATCCCAGGGAGGTCGAGGCTGCAGTGAGCTGTGATTGTACCACACTGCACTCTAGCCTGGGTGAGAGAGTGAGACCCTGTCTTAAACAAAACAAAACAACCCCCCCAAAATAATTTAAAAAATTATGATGCACCACTATTAATTTATTCAACACATATTTAGTCAGTGCCTTTTGAATACAGGGTTAGAACAAGACATGTGGGCAACAGGAAGGCTAACAATGTGCTGTTCCCCAAATAATAATTATTTAAATATTTGTTCAACCTTGTTTTAGAGAGAGTAGTAGAGAAGGAGAATCACATTCGGCAACCCTACATACTTTTCTGAAACTGCTTCTAGCATGCAGCTGTAGCCCCAAAGTTGCAAAACTTCCTCAGCAAAACAAAAACAAAACCAAAAACTCCACAGTTGATGAGACTCAGCTTCCTTACTGACTTTTTTCTTTTTTTTATACTTTTAAGTTCTGGGTTATATGTGAAGAACATGCAGTTTTGTTACATAGGTATACACGTGCCCTGGTGGCTTGCTGTACCCATCAACCCGTCGCCTACATTAGGTATTTCTCCTAATGTTATCCCTCCCCTAGGCCCCTACTCCCCGACAGGCCCCAGTGTGTGATGTTCCCCTCCCTGTGTCCATGTGTTCTCATTGTTCAACTCCCACTTATGAGTGAGAACATGCAGTGTTTGGTTTTCTGATCTTGTGATAGTTTGCTGAGAATGATGGTTTCCAGCTTCATCCATGTCCCTGCAAAGGACATAAACTCATACTTTTATGGCTGCATAGTATTCTGTGGTGTATATGTCCCACATTTTCTTAATCCATTCTATCATTGATGGACATTTTGGGTTGGTTTCAAGTCTTTGTTTTTGTGAGTAGTGCCGCAATAAATGTATGGGTTCATGTGTCTTTACAGTAGAATGATTTATGATCATTTGGGTGTATGCCCAGTAATGGGATTGCTGGGTCAAATGGTATTTCTAGTTCCAGATCCTTGAGGAATTGCCACAATCTCTTCCACAATGGTTGAACTAATTTATACTCCCACCAACAGTGTAAAAGCGTTCCTATTTTTCCACAACCTCTTCAGGATGTGTTGTTTCCTGACTTTTTAATGATTGCCATTCTAACTGGCATGAGATGGTATCTCATTGTGGTTTTGATGTGCATTTCTCTAAAGATCAGTGATGATGAGCTTGTTTTTCATATGTCTGTTGGCTGCATAAATGTCTTCTTTGGAGAAGTGTCTGTTCATATCCTTCACCCACTTTTTGATGGGGTTGTTTTTTTTCTTGTAAATGTGTTTAAGTTCTTTGTAGATCCTGGATATTAGCTCTTTGTCAGATGGAGAGACTGCAAACATTTCCTCCCATTCTGTAGGTTGCCTGTTCACTCTAATGATAGTTTCTTTTGCTGTGCAAAGGCTCTTTAGTTTATTAGATCCCATTTGTTAATTTTGGCTTTGCCCATGCCTATGTCCTGAATGGTATTGTCCAGGTTTTCTTCTAGGATTTTTGTGGTCCTAGGTCTTACATTTAAGTGTTTGGTCCATCTTTAGTTGATTTTGGTAAAAGGTATAAGGAAGGGGTCCAGTTTCGGTTTTCTGCATATGGCTAACCAGTTTTCACGACACCATTTATTAAATAGGGAATCTTTTCCCCATTGCTTTTTTTTTTTGTCAGGTTTGTCAAAGATCAGATGGTTGTAGCTGTGAGGTTTTATTTCTGAGGCCTTTGTTCTGTTCCATTGGTCTATATCTCTGTTTTGGTACAAGTACCATGCTTGGTTACTATAGCCTTGTAGTACAGTTTGAAGTTGAGTAGCATGATGCCTCCAGCTTTGTTCTTCTTGCCCAGGATTTTCTTGGCTAGGAGGGCTCTTTTTTGGTTCCATATGAAATTTAAAGTAGTTTTTTCCAATTATGTGAAGAAAGTCAGTGGTAGCTTGATGGGGATAGCATTGAATCTATAAATTACTTTGGACAGTATGGCCATTTTCACGATATTGACTCTTCCTATCCATGAGCATGGAATGTTTTTCCATTTGTTTGTGTCCTCTCTGATTTCCTTAAGCAGTGGTTGGTAGTTCTTCTTGAAGAGGTCTTTCACATCCCTTGTAAGTTGTATTTCTAGGTATTTTATTCTCTTAGTAGCAATTGTGAAAGTGAGTTCACTCATGATTTGGCTCTCTGTTTGTCTGTTATTGGTGTATAGGAATGCTTGTGATTTTTACTCATTGATTTTGTATCCTGAGACTTTGCTGAAGTTGCTTATCAGGTTAAGGAGGTTTTGGGCTGAGACGATGGGGTTTTCTAAATATACAATCATGTCATCTGCAAACAGAGACAATTTGACTTCCTCTTTTCCTAATTGAATACCCTTTATTTCTTTCTCTTGCCTGATTGCCCTGGCCAGAACTTCCAACACTATGTTGAATAGTAGTGGTGAGAGAAGGCATCCTTGTCTTGTGCCGGTTTTCAAAGGGAGTGCTTCCAGTTTTTACCATTCAGCATGATATTGACTGTGGGTTTGTCATAAATAGCTCTTATTATTTTGAGATATGTTCCATAGATACCTAGTTTATTGAGAGTTTTTAGCATGAAGGGGTGTTGAATTTTATCAAAGGTCTTTTCTGCATCTATTGAGATAATCATGTGGGTTTTGTCATTGGTTCTGTTTATGTCATGGATTACGTTTGTTGATTTGCATATGTTGAACCAGCCTTGCATCCCAGGAATGAAGCCAGCTTGATCATGATGGATAAGGTTTTGATGTGCTGCTGGAGTCGGTTTGCCAGTATTTTATTGTGGATTTTCGCATCAACGTTCATCATATTGGCCTGAAATTTTCTTTTTTTGTTGTGTCTCTTTCAGGTTTTGGTATCAGGATGATGCTGGCCTCATAAAACGAGTTAGGGAGGATTCCCTCTTTTTCTATTGTTTGGAATAGTTTCAGAAGGAGTGCTACCAGCTCCTCTTTGTACCTCTGCTGTGAATCCATCTGGTCCTGGACTTTTTTTGGTTGGTAGGCTATTAATTAGTGCCTCACTTTCAGAACTTGTTATTGGTCTATTTAGGGATTCAACTTCTTTGTGGCTTAGACTTGGGAGAGTGTATGTGTCCAGGAATTTATCCATTTCTTCTAGAATTTCTAGTTTATTTGTGAAGAGGTGTTTATAGTATTCTCTAATGGTAGTTTGTATTTCTGTGGGATCAGTGATGATATCCCCTTTATCATTTTTTATTGCATCTATTTGATTCTTCTCTCTTTTCTTCTTTATTAGTCTGGCTAGCAGTATATCTATTTTGTTGATTAAAAAAAAACAGCTCCTGGATTCATTGATTTTTTGAAGAGTTTTTCATGTCTCTGTGTCCTTCAGTTCTACTCTGATCTTACTTGTTTCATGTCTTCACGAAGTTCTTGTGCTGTGTTCAGCTCCATCAGGTCATTTATGTTCTTTTCTACATTGATTATTCTAGTTAGCAATTCGTCTAACCTTTTATCAAGATTCTTAGCTTCCTTGCATTGGGTTAGAACGTGCTCCTTTAGCTTGGAGTTGTTTGTTATTACCCACATTCTGAAGCCTGCTTCTGTCAGTTCATCAAATTCATTCTCCATCCAGTTTTATTCCCTTGCTGGCGAGGAGTTGTGATCCTTTGGAGGAAGAAAGGCATTCTGGTTTTTGGAATTTTCAGCCTTTTGCACTGGTTTTTCTCCATCTTTGTGGATTTATCTACCTTTGGTCTTTGATATTGGTGACCTTTGGATGGAGCCTTTGAGTGGACGTACTAATCCTTTCTGTTTGTTTCTTTGCCTTTTAACACTCAGGTCCCTCTGCTGTCAGCCTGCTGGAGTTTGCTGGAGGTCCACTTCTGACCCTCTTTGCCTGGGTATCACCAGCAGAGGTTGCAGAGCAGCAAAGATTGCTGCCTGTTCTTTCCTCTAGAAGCTTCGATCTAGAGTGGCATCTGCCAGATGCCAGCCATAGCTCTCCTGTATGAGGTGTCTGTTGGCCCCAGTTGGGAGATGTCTCCCAGTCAGTATACACAGGAGTCAGGGCTCCACTTGAGAAGGCAGACTGACCCTTAGCAGAGCTCAAATGCTGTGCTGGGAGGTTCCTTGCTCTCTTCAGAGTCATCAGGCAGGGATGCTTAAGTCTGCTATAAGCCCCTGACTAGGGCTGCTGCCTTTTTTACAGAGATGTCCTGTCCAAAGAGGAGCAATCTGCCAGTCTGACCACAGCAGCCTTGCTGAACTGCAGTGTGCTCCACCCAGTTTGAACGTCCCAGCAGCTTTGTTTACACTGTGGCCATAAAACCGTCTACTCTAGTCTCAGCAATGGCGGACACCCCTCCTCCCACCAAGCTTGACTGTCCCAGGTGGATCTCAGATTGCTGCTGTGCTGGCAGCCAGAATTTCAAGCCAGTGGATCTTAGTTTCCTGGGCTCGGTGGGGGTGGGACCCGCTGAGCCAGACCCCTTGGCTCCCTGGCTTCATCGCCCCCTTTCCAGGGGAGTAAATGGTTCTGTCCCCCTGGTGTGCCAGACGCCACTGGAGTATGAAAAACAAACAAACAAACAAAAGCCCCTGCAACTAGTTTGGTGTCTGCCCAATTGGCTGCCCGGTTTTGTGCTTGAAACCCAGGGCCCTGGTGAGGTAGTCACTGGAGAAAATCGCCTGGTTTGCGGGTTGCGAAGACCGTGGGACAAGCGCAGTATCTGTGCCCGAGTTCCTCAGGCTCAGACCCTGAGGCTGCCCTTGGGTAGGGGGAGTATTCCCTGGCCTTTTGCACTTCCCAGGTGAGGCGACGCCCCACCATGCTTCCGCTCGCCCTCCGCGGGCTACACCCTCGGTCCAACCAGTCCCAGTGAAATGAACTGGGTACCTCAGTTGGAAATGCAGAAATCACTTGCCTTCTGTGTTGATCTCGCTGGGTGCTGCAGACCAGTGTTATTCCTATTTGGCCATCTTGAATCTCCTCCCCCTTACTGACTTTAATGAGCATCTGTAGTGACTCCCCCATGCTCCTTATCATACATCCTTTCTGGATCTGATGGGTGCTACATTTGGGAGGGACACAAAAATGGCAAAAACATGTTATCTTCTCTGAATAGACCTTAATATAGGAAGATCACGAGATTGTGTCTTTTGCAGGAACATGGATGGAGCTGGAGGTCATTATCTTTAGCAAACTAACACAGGAACAGAAAACAAAATACCTTTCTCACTTATAAGTTGGCACTAAATGATGAGAACACATGTACACAAAGAGGGAACAGCAGACACTGGGGCCCACCAGAGAGTGGATGGTGGGAGGAGGGAGAGGATCGGGAAAAATAACTAATCAGTACTAGGCTTAATATTTGGGTGATGAAAATCTTTCCAAAAATCCCCCATGACAAGGTTTTACCAATATAACAAACCTGCAGATGTACCCTTAAACTTAAAAAGAAAAATAAAGTATAGGAAAGAGAAAGATTATTATGATTTAAACAGATTAGCTGAATGTGATACAGTCAACAAATCAATACATCCATACTATGATACAATATGATAGTCAATAAAAGAAGCAGAAAGGGCTAGAGTCATTAGATGAGATAGAGATTCCTCCCAGATTTGATCATGAAGAAGGCATTCATGGGGGAGGTAGTATTTAATTTGGTGTTTTAGAATGGGTGGCTTTCAATGGGCTAGGAAATTGGGAAGGAATATTCAGGTGAAGAAAATGAACTAAAAAATGATAGGCAAATGGAAAAGTCATGCATCTAACACAATCCTTTTGCTCTTGGAGATTTCATATAGCTTCATTATCCTTTTTCATGAGTAAGTATTTATGGTAAGTAAAAGCAAAACAATAGTGCAGTTAGTGGACTGTTAAATAAAAAAGAAACCTTGGGAGCGTGATACTGAGAGAACCACAATTCCCCATTGTAAGGGGAAATGGCATATCAGAAGAAAATACCATTAGATACTTATTGTGCAATAGCCATGGCAAATTCTAACTCCGAAATCCCATTGAAAGGCTTATTCATAGGCAATGTCCTCTGTGAGAATCCCTTATACCTTCTCTTTCTTATGTTGTGCTCAGAAAGAACACATTAATTTAAACTTTAGATGAGAATAAAATCTAATTTCAAAGGTGTGACTGCAGCCAACTTTCTATCTGTTTCCATCATCCCCTTGCCACAACAAAACTGGGTATACCTGAAAAATAAAATACAAATATTTTTGGTTAGTCAGGTTTATTTTTGCTTATGTGGGGTCTTGATTCATTCAGAATGGATTCCATCTTTATCAGCATCTATTTATCTAGAGTGTTTGAAAGCTCAGAGGAAGGATGATGCTTGTAGCCACTTACTCCTGATCGGCTATGTCAGAGACTTGTGGTTCCAGTGCAGTACCTTCTACTTAGTGAAAGTAAAGATGAGATTTGAAAGATGATGATTTTTTGGTTGCCTGGTGACCCTTCTTAATAGAGCAGAGTTTATGACTTATAATTTTTATAAAGAATCTTCCAGAGATTATATCATCATTTTAGCTTTAATTTGTGAGATTTGACTTCAGTATGGCTGCTCTTAGGCCAATGAACCCAGCTTTTAACTAATAATATAATTTAAACCAAATTGAGTGTTCACATACTTCAGAAGTCTAAAAAGAATTACAATAGTCAACCTTAGGGTGAAAAATCATAGTGCTAAAGTGCCTCAGAGCAAGCTATTTGGTTGGTTTTAGGGGAAAAAAATATGCCAAAAGAATTAATCTTTTGAGCTCTATCTACTGTATAATTCACATTATTCTTTTACATTTTCCAGATGTCTCGAAGTCGGAGTCCTTCTCCAATAAGATGTGGATTGCCAAGTAAGTGGGATTAGGTCAGATGGATCAAATTTTCTGCTTTTTAATACTCCTTCTAGTACTTAGCACTGAGCAGCAAAATGAATGTTTTGCTTCCTAGGGAGCATCTTTTTCTTGCTCCTCACACCTTTCATGTCTGGGCCTCTGGCTGATAGCACCTTGGCAGGACCCATGGGTCATGTAGAAGGAGCTTCCAACCAAGAGGCTTCATTGCCATAAACCTAGATTAACTGCCTCTTTCATTTAGGTGCTTCCAAAAGAAAATTGAAGAAAGTGACCATAATAATGAACTGTTTATTTTTCTCCCTAGGATTTTAAAACCACCAGACCTGCTCCTTTGCCCCAGTGTGTGGAAACAGCTGCCTTCTCCGGTGCCTCCATCTGCCTTCTGTGTCTGCCTCAGACCTCACTTAAGATAATGTCAAAAGACAATTCTGTGTATCGCTCCACACAGAGAGTTAAATGTTTTGGCTTGACACATGTGTAACTTTAGATATATTGCATTCTATTTTATTTTATAGATACTAATTCCATTAATTTCATAAAAATGATTGTATAGGCATTTAGGATCATATTCATTCGAAGCAAAGTCCATTACAAAGGGTCAGGATTTCCATCCCAAAACACTAGGCTCTTTTATGGGAACTATGTGAACCGAAGTGGAAAGCGTTTACCATGCTGAGGCTAAAAGAAAAGATGAATCATTTTAGTTTGTAGATGGATCATTAAGTATAATTGTTGGTATCAGCTTTAGCTCAAAACCAGTATTAAGTGTTTCAGTTTCCTTTTAAGGTTTGGAAGAGAGCCCTAATCTCAGGTTGGGGAGCTCATGTTAGTAGCAGTGACTTAAGACTAAGTGTAGAAGATAATTTAAGATATATTTTCTTTATATATTAGCCCACTAATTATATTTATTAGTTATCTTGTTTTTCTGTTCTGATTTTGAGAGTGCCCAATTTGGTTTAGTTGAGCAATGAACGTCAAAGCTACTTAGTTGAGAAAATTTCCTCGTTCCATAAATGTAGAACAGTGATTTGATTAGAAGCCAGCATTGAGATAAATGTTGATTACCTCATGCATATCTCCTGGGAATATTTCAAACTGTTTTAATGCGTGTGTTATATATAAAAGTTTCTTGGGACATGCTCTTCATCTGTTCTACCTAGTTATTTGCAAATTCAGACCTGTTGAACTCTGTCTGATGAAAACTATTAAAACTCAAGGCCCAAACTAGGGGCAGCATTTACTGATATTAAATTGAGTATATATCCCTTGACTTCTTCACTGTCAAATACTTTTGAAACTTCACGTTCAAAATGAGAATAGAATGTTGCTTTCTTGCAATAAGTAATGTTCTTTCTGCCTTTTTTCACTTTTAAGCCAGCCTTAAACACAAGCCTCACAAACATCTACTTTCTCCATATACCTTTGAGAGAGACATTGAATTGGCCTCAGCTCAGTTTTGCATAAGCTCAGTGCCAGAACCAGTACCTGATGCTTTTCAGGTGAAAACAAAACAAACAGCTTATCTAAAGCACCTTACCTCAGTGCTGGAGGTTTGTAGGGCCTCTTCAGTGCCTGCCCCTTGAGTCTAATGGTCACCACCTCATTCTGAAGTATGAGTTGAATTTTTTGCCCTCTTTGCATATTTACATAGTCATCACTTTGAAGCAATGCAGTGTGCTGGAAGGAGCACTATCTGCCTAGGTAACTACTAGTCATGACTTGGTCATCAGCTTGCTTTGTGGCATTGAGCAAGTTACTTCACTTCTCTGAGTCTTGTTTTTATCATAGGGTGAGGAGGTTGGATACTAGTAGTGCCTCTCTTAACCCTACAGACTCAATGTTCCCTTTTATAACAAGTGTTTTATTCTGAATATGAAATGAAAATCAAAGTTAATATAATCATTTTTGTGCACATATAATTTTAAGCAATGAACATAGTACCCTAACTATAATATAAAGCAGAAAAAAGAAGGCAATTTTTTTTTTTTTTTTTTTTACTAGGCAAAGAACTTTATTAACCTTTGTTTCAAACTTGATTCCCAGGCTTCTTCGGCTTAATTAGCTGCAAAGAATGAATTGTGTATAAGCAAAAACTGAAAAGAGCTGCAGTGTCCAAGGGGCTTGGGCTTAAAAATATTAGAGATCTAGATTTTATCAGATCCATAAACAAAAATTTCTTAAAAAGCAGTCATAATATAAAATAGCAGCTCCCAGTAACTTCTTCAAGTTTTATCTTCAGAAGTTGACTCAATTCAGTTTGCCTCATTCTTGGAAGCCTCATCAAAATTCTCCACAAGATCTGGAACTTCATCATCATCATCCTCTCCAGTAGCAAGTGGTGCTTTTCCATCCACAGATTGTTTGGGCAGAGCTTCGGCCAGTCTCCTTAAACTAGTCAGACTATCTGCGCCAAGTTGGTTTAAGATGCTGGGTAGCATTTCTGTCAGCTGCTTCGTCTCAGCATGGCCTGTAATGGTGAAAGTGTTCGCTGCCAGAGATGCCTGAACTTTAGGGTTGTTAAAGTGGATCACTGTTCCTTGGTTTGTAAACATATTCACCTCTTCAATACCGGAGATATTGTTTACCCCTAACTTCTTTAAGGAGAACTGAAGTTTTTTATCATCTGCTGTGGCTGTTCTATGAACCACCTTCTTCTTTCTGCGAGCAGTTCCTTTCCCACCAATGCGCACTTGTGCCTGCAGTTTGGCGAGTTTTTCCTGGTTCATGATTGTTTCTTTCATCTTGTCGGAGCGAATAAGGGGCCGTGCGGGGGACTAGGGTTGGTGCTCAAGGGGTCTCGGGTGGACCAGCTGAGATTCAAGAAGGCAATTTTTAATAAAATAAAATTTATTTCAATAAAAAAGCTTGTGTATAACCACTCTGGAAGAAAAAATTAAGTCATTAGATGGCTGAACCTGAGTGTAGAGCCACCAGCTACAAATGAAGAAAAATGTGTGTATTGGCAACAGAAAATCATGGTGTTGTCATTGGATGTGACTTTCTGAAGTGGTGGGAAACTCTTGCTGACGTTTTAAACAAGAAAAACTTATAGTCTTGCCCTGATTTACACAGTGGTCGCATTTCTGGAAATTTCAAGTATATATTAAAACCATGAAACAGTTACTGTGTGTTATATGTTAAAAGGTCCTCACTAATATCTCACTAAGTAATGAGAATGCCTACATACCAGATTTTTTTTTCAGGAGCCAAGCACATATTCCGACTTGGAAAAAGGCACAGGTAGCTCACTTTATTTGCTTTCTACCCTGCCTGGCCACTTGCTGTTTCTTAAGTTTCTAATTTGAGCTGTAACTACACAAGGAAAGCTAAATAGTCTGGAAAATTTTTGGAAAGAATCCACAGAGCCAAAGGAGACTGACTGACCTATACTCATTTTATCTGGGGATATACCTTACCCTTAGAGACTTCAAAAAATGAAAAGCTCTTATTTTGTAACCTGGGTAAATGTTAGTTTCTATTTTCGGCTTAACATCTAATAATAACATTTAAAAAGTGCTTTTGTAACTATTAGTTATTTGCAATAAAATGCTTTCCTTCCACAGTCCCAAGTTCAATAATGTCCTTTACCCATCTATAATCTCTGTATTCATCCATTTTCACACTGCTATAAAGAGCTACTTAGACTGAGTAATTTATAAAGAAAGAGGTTTTTTAATTGACTCATAATTCCACACGGCTGGGAAGCCTCAGGAAACTTACAGTCATGGCATAAGGTAAAGGAGAAGCAAGTGCCTTCTTCACAAGGTGGCAGGAGAGAGAGGCAAGGAGGGAACTGCCAAGCACTTTTAAACCATCATATCTTGTGAGAACTCACTATCAGGAGAACAGCATGGGGGAAACTGCCCCCATGATCCAGTCACCTCCCACCAGGTCCCTCCCTCGACACATGGAGATTACAATTTGAGATGAGATTTGGATGGGGATACAGAACCAAACCATATCAATGTCTGTGGGCCAAACCAGGACCATAAATTCATTCAGAAATACTTACTGCACTCTGCTCTGAGGAAGACCATGGGATTGCTGCAATTCCATATTGTAGCCTTAATTGCTAGCTATATTTTATTCACAGCTCATTATCATGTTCAAGACACTTTCTCTGAGTAGTGTTTTACCATTTTTGTGGAGCTTTCACTTACATTATTTCACTTAGCACAGCAATCTAAGTGTGTCAACTTTATATGTAAAGAACCTGTTCATCCAATACACTATTCAGTCTTGTTCCAAGACTGACTTTTATTTCAGAATGAGATTCTATCCTGTTCTTTTTGTTTCTTCATGACACACAGTATCAGTTTTTCTATTTATTGATTGTTCATTTATTCATTCATAGTCTTATTGAATACCTCCTCTGTGCTACCCATAATATACACTTCCAGGGATATAGTGGTGGACAAGGCTCTGGTTTTTATGGAGTTTTATGTCATGTCCAGTTGCATTCCTTGATGATTTTTGTGTCATAGAGAGCAGATATGATGGAAGAAATAAATAAAATAAAAGTATAGCAAAATTAAAAGAGAAAATGTTATACATCAGTTGAAGGATTTAAATACATGAATTTATGGAGCAAATACCAGTACATAAAAAACTTTGAAAGGTAATAGTAGAAAAATAGTATGATGAAGTACAAAATAGAGTGTAACTCAATTATGTCAGCCACAGGTGAATTACTCAGTCCTTTAACAAAGATTTATTAAGCCTATAATCCTAGGATCATTAATAATAAAATGAGTGTAGGGAGAAGGACAGGCTCATAAGATCAATTCTTGCACCTCCCATGACCAGAGCTGGGTGCTCCACCTGCTGTATTCCTAAGTAAATGCAATTTGCAGGTCATTCTAATTTCCTTTTAAGTACTCCACAAATCCTTCATGAGGTGAATTGCTGCCAATAGCATTCTATAACGTTTGGGTTGAGTGGAAGATTTCTTAGTAGTATTGCTTTGAATAATTTCATGCCTATAATTAAAGGCAAGGTGCTATGGAGCTTTTTAAACAACTAATGTTACACACCGCATGAAGTCATTGAAACATGAGCCCAGGAGCCCCTATAGGTAAGTGACATTCAGTATATGCCACTTAAATACCAAAGCAGTGAAGTGCATTGGCCTTACTTAATACAGCATGGGCAGAGTCCTTAAAAATAAAGCAGGAGCTAATTTTCTTATTTCAAAATGAAATGCAATGGGACAATTTTACTCTTAAAAAACTGCCTACTGGGTGTCAGCATGAACATCGTACTTTCTATAGTATTATTGACAACTGCCTATCAACACCAAGCAGCTATCTCTATTCTTTGCTGGGTAAGCAATAAATGAATGTAATAAATGGTTATGTTACAGGTTTATTTCAATGTAGTTTAAGCCATAATTTTGGAGATACAGTGGAAATAAGTGTATTAAAATGTGGGATAAAATATGTCTTACAAAACTATTTAGTAATTGTCATTTGATGAATCAGACACTTCAACAATTGATTTCTGTGAATTGGACACTTCAACAATTGATTTCTGGGGTTGGGATGCTGAGGATTGAGTAGGACATTTTCCTCCTACTTATTTCTGTTTTCTTAGGCCAGGGAACAGGTTTCAGAACCATGTCTTTAGAATAATAGACTTAGGATTGGCCCAGCTCCCTGGGTCACAAGTTTGAAGTTGGAATGGAAAAACGTTATTTGTTCATTCATCATTCATTCATTTAGGAAGCACTTGCTGGTGCTTTATTAAGTAGTGTTCCAAGTACTGCATTAGACTCTGAAGATAGGATGGTGAGAAAGACTTTCAGTTATGGAGAGAGTGCTCTCAGCACTCCTTGGCAGTGTGTACCTATGGGATAGATCTGTGATCTTTATGAAAGATGGGGCAGTGGTTGTTAATGACATTTTGTTTGGGAGATAATAGTAAGTCCATGATGTTGATAGAGGGTTGAATCAATCTTTCCTGGCACTGTCACCTGGAAGCCCAGACTTAGCAATGTGTAATAACTCATTCAGGCTTCAAACAGGAGGTTTCCCTGCCCAGTGTAACATACAGTGAGAATGGATCTGAGAAAATCCAGATGCTGCCTAAGTAAGGTGTTGAAAATGCCAAGCAGGGCCCAAAGGACCTTGCACGCACCCTTAGGAATAAGGCTTTAGAACCAGAGAAGACACTGAGGTTGGAGAATCTACTTTCCACAGAATTACTTTCAGGAGCCCTGCCTAGGAAGGCCTCCCCACTCCACACTTTATTAGCAAATTCCTGACATTTCACTTTTAGAATTTTACTCAGACTGAAGAAGTTGAAGGATGTTAGAATGCAAATGCACATAATTCAGAGCAGTAACCCCACAGCATGAATGAGGTTTTAGATTCTTCCTGAAAGCCATATGGGTAGAGGGAGCAATCCAGACTCATAGGGCCCTTAGTACATGATCAGGGTTGGCAGGTTGTGTAAGGAAAACTTTTTTTCTCTGAGTTGAATAGTCAAGGGCACGAAACCACGTTTTGTCTATTCCACTGTTGTGTTTGGCATGAACGCAGTCTTACTGGCCTGTGAGAGAGTTGTGGTTTTCTAAGGCAGCTTCACCTTAGAAATGGTTATCTTTGATCCAAGATCTATTTGTCTATACTATAGACTGTTGCTTATGACACCTCTTTGTTGCAAATCATTGACTTGCTCTGATGTGACTAACTTCTGTTTTTTCTTAGTTTGATTTGAAATTTCCTAACTGGAAGAAAAAGTTTGGGGGAGGAGGCAGGGAAAGAAAAATAAAGGAAAAACTCCCTAATTTTCTTTGATTGGAAAAATATATTTCTTCTAGATGTTCTAAGAATGATGGCATAACAATACTTTTTATTGATAATTTGGCAGAAAGCTTAGGATGTTCATAGGTTTCCCAAAATATCTTCTGAAATGTACTAATAACTGGTACTTAATCCAGCATTTACCATGTACCTGACATTGTGCCAAAACTTTACATTATTAAACTCATTTCACACAGGGAGAAGTTGAGGCTTAAGGTTATTATTAAGTAATCTGCCCCAGGTCACATAGCTAGTATATGTTGGAGTGAAGGTTCAAACCCAGGTTTTCTGATATTGAACCTACCCTCTTGTCAATAACTCTATAGGATGTCAGTATAATTTAGAGTGAAAATGAGTCCTATGGTCAGACAGGCCTGGAAAACACTGAGGTAAGAGTGAGTTTAACAGGTCTTCTTCTAATCCTCTACTGTGCATGGGAATCTTTTAAGAAGAAGAATGTAATATGCAGCATTCTCCAAACTGATTTCACCAAGGAACCCCTTTCTTCATGAAGCTCTTGCCACTGTACTGTGCCAGCATATCTGTTTTAGAAAACGCTTCCTTGGGACCTGTTTCCTTCAAATTAAAGATGTTGCTGACCATTTGGAGTTATGCTTTATCACCAGATAAACAGAGTTGTCACCCAAAAAATTATCTACTAAGTAAAAGGTCAAAACCTTTTACAGAAATCTCTTTATATCTATGTTTTCCTTTCGTCTATTCTATCTTTCCCTTTCTTCTATTTTCTATACTCTTCTATCAACTGTATCATAAAATAAAATTCACTTGAGCCCTAATATTTATGTCAGTGTTGTTTTTCCTGTGTTTCTATTTTTCCTTAAGTCTCTTACCGTGTTGTACCTTTTCATCTTCACTTCTATTTTTCCTCCCTGCTTCTCTTAGAAATTCTTTCCTTCTCATGGTTTCAGTTTTCCTAGTTAATCTCCTTGATGCAAATCCATTTATACTTCTTAAATACAGGTACCCATAAGCCAGGCACAGAAAGACAAAAATATCACATGTTCTCACTCATGGGGGAGTTAGAAAAAGTTGATCTCATGGAGGTAGAAAGTAGAATGATAGTTACTAGTGGCTGGGATGGGTGTGTGTCTTTTGGGGGGATTGGGGGAGATAAAGAGAGGTGTGTTAATGGGTACAAACATACATGCAGATAGAAAGAATAAGTTCTAATGTTTAATAGCACATTAGGGTGACTACAGTTAATAACAACATATATTTCAAAATATCTAGAAGAGAGGGCTCGCGATGTTCCCAACACAACAAAATGATAAATGTTGAAGGTGATGGATATCCTAAATACTGTGACTTGATTATTACACATTCTATGCATGTAACAAAATATATGTACCCCATAAATATGTAGAAATATTAGGCATCAAAAAATTTACGAAAAAATACAGGCACCTAATCTTAAATGGAATTATGAACCAATGAAGGTAACAAATACATATTATTCAAAATTAGGACACACTAAATAGCATTTCATATGAATATTCATTTATATTACAATTCATGAATGTATTTTATGAACATTTCAAATTATCTTTCACATTTAAAAATATATGGATTATTTAAAAGTGACAAGTTTTAAGATGAATTACAGTTCCAATAAGTCTGAGCTTTGAATATACTTAGATCTTGAGCAACTTCAATGAAAATGTTGACTAGTATTTTCAAAGTTTGTTTGATGATGAAAATCACTTGGCTTGCTTATTAGAGGTAAACTCTTGGATCCCACCTCAAGCTTCCTGGATCAAAATCTCCAGGGACATCTGTATTTTCAATATCAGTAGGCAAGTTTGAAAAACACTGGTCTGGACCATCCTTAATGCCCAACAAGGAGAATATTGCAAAAATAAATTATTGCATATATGATGGGGCAGCATCATATATACAATAGATGGAAATTTCCAAATGGAAAATGATGTCTCCATTTAAAAGACTCTGAGAATATTAAGTTATTTGTTACAATCCAGAAATAGATAATTTACTGAAAATTCATGTGTATTTTTAACTGCATACATGCAGATTAAAAATGGCTAATTATGGGCTATGCAATTAAATTTTCAATAAAAGGAGAAGGATGAGAAAGTATAGTAGTTCTTTCTTCCCTAGAGGTTAAAATTTGCTTATCTTGTGGTTTATATTTGGACAGCTTGTGTGTTGAACTGACAAAATATGTTTTCTTACTAAACTTATAAGTCATTTCCTTCCATCTTACAGGTCTGTGTTCACTGTGTGTAATTGAGATTTGTAGTCACAGACTTAGAATAATGAGTCCATATTGGTCATTGTTTGATTAGTCATGGTCGTCTGCCAAATAGAGCTAGATGTCACCTGGATGATTCAGATTTGGGAACATCTTTATAATTATTCATATGAGTCTCTAGAGAAAAATCTAAAATGGAGTGACACTGGCATTCAAATATTAGATCTCACAAGGTGGCTCAACTAAAATTTTACCAAACACTGAATAGAAAAATTTGGCTTTTTCTGTTTACTTGGCAAAGTACCAAATGTTCCAAAGATAATACTGGAATTGAACTTGTTGTAATTTCCATTCATGAAAATTGAAGTATTTTTCTTCTTTTCAAGTCTGGGTATAATTTCTTATCATTACAGTATCTTAGTGTTGACAAGTAGGTTCTGAAAATCTCCAGGAAAGGGCCAAATGTAACTCCACTTGGAGTGTGCCAGCATTTCAAATACATGGGTTAATAGATCTAAGAGATGCCTTGGTGGCAATGACAGATTTTCCTCCTTGTGTTTTCCTTGTCTGAATTAAACTTTTCTTCATCAAATAGCCAAAAGTGATAATGTAAGACAAAAATGACACTGATTACTGGAAACAAAAGTTGTACAATTTCTTGGGATGAGCTCTCCCTCTGTAACCAAACTTGATCCACAATTGGAGGAAAATCTAGGGACATAAATCAGTTCCCATCATTGATCCTATTTGGGTCTCTCTAGTTCACCTAGGCCTGGCATTTCCCTGGGAAATGTATGGAGTTAGCCACGAGATGGCAATGTTGCTTAGGAAATGAGAGGATACCAGCAGTTAGTAATAAGATTCAAATTGGGAAATAAATAGCAAGTCCTCAGATAAAATTTATAACTTAATTACTGGTCTTACTGCTCTCCATGAATTTGGATAACAAATTGATGGAAGGTGGCCCGGGATAAAATAAAAAGTGTGACAGAAAATGTGGAGTGTTAAATAACTATATATGTAATAAAGGATTTATGCATTTGATCCCATTAAGGCTCAGGAAGCAACTTTTCTGCTAGAACAATTTTTTTTTGCTACTTAAAAAAAATCCCCTTATGCAACCCAACACCATCATCTTGTCAACTTAGAGTTCTTATTGCAGTTTGTTAACAAATGTTTTGGATGTAGGTCTTTGCTCTAAAACATGGAAAAAAGGAGAAAATAATGGTTTCTTTCATTAGCCTCTATGATTTCCAAGATTTTCAAATGATTAATATTTTGCCTGGCCCAAACTCAGTTTCAGAAACTCTTAGGGTTATTTCAAGTAAGTATTTTAGTTTGTCCCTAAAAGATTAAACAATATTGCTAAGCAACTCTCAAAGAAATTGTAGGAACTCACCAGAGTGAAATTCCTAGGGTACTTGAAAGAGGCACAATTCTGTATGAAGGCAAAAAAATTACAGAGTTAATAATAATGATTTTTAAAAAATCTCTGCAGAAAGAAATATTTCAATTCTATGTGGGTTTTATTGAAAGTAGTGAGCTGGGTATCTACTTTATTATTTCTCTAGCCATGCTTTGAGGGCAGCAGATTGTGGATACTCTATGCAAAGTTCAGGGCTCCAGCTAATAAAGTCTGCAAGGTATGACTGAGTCAAAGGCACTGCGTTTTCACTGGGCTGGTTTCCTTCAGGCTTAGACCAACAGACCTTCCAGGACTGGCTTAAAGAGTGTGGGATTCAGTCCATTCTACACAAACACACAGAAGTGCGTGTGCACACACACATACACACACACACATTACCGTAGATACTGACAAGCTGATAAGGGCCCAAGATGTGGCTGTTGGCAGTTTTACTTTAAATATGTAAAATATTCCAGCTAGAAAGCCTGGTTTTTTTTGAGAGGGAGGGTTCAAAGAGAGAAGCTACTCACACCATGAGTCTTAAAAGAAAAAAATCACTCATGCCTCGTGAAGTAAAATATCTTCCCCTTCTTAGAGTAGTGTCTGAGTTGAGTTGATGCCAACTCTAAAATAACCCTCAGGCCAGAAACTTCAGAAGAAGGACCCTGGAGATCTTATTGCTGTAGAGGGATGTAGGCCCTGTAGGGAGACTTGTGTCAGGAATAAAAGGGTATAGAAAGAAGACTAGAAATGACTCCCTGAGGTTGACCCCTGTTAAGGTGTCATCTTGCAGATATAGGGTGTTGATCTGTGTACCTTACTTTCTCTCCCTTCTCCTTTCCTCTCTAATTGGATTTTTCCTTAACAGGGAAAAATCTCTCACTGCAACCAGACTTTCCTACCAGAGGTGGGCATTCTCTTTGGGAAATGGAAGGAAGCAGAAAGTGATTTGACTGGGCAAGAAAGAAGGCTATAGATGAGTCAGTGTGAGGGGCATATTTGAAGTGGAGAGAGAGAGGGGAGAGAGAAAGAGACTGGAGTAAATACAGGTTGTTTAGAAGGGTAGCAGATAACTGGGTTATCCCATCCTTGTTCTCCAGAATTGCTGAGCCCTGCATAGCTCTGTTACTCAGGGAGAACCAACTCCTGACCTACTGAGCTGCATGGTCAGGCTGTTTGTTCTGTGGAGCTAGTGCCCAAGCCTTGGATTCAGGACATTGGGGTGAGAACTTCTGCTCTGCCTATGGCTTCCTTTGTGAACTTATGCCAGTCACTTAACTTCCCGGAGGCTCACTTTCTTGATGAACAAAATGGAACATATGTGGGAACCGAATTTGAAACAATGCAGAAGACGTGTTAAATAAGCAGGCTGAGAACCCAGTTCTCTATAGAACATCAAAGAAGCAGCTATAAAGTGACAAGTTGTTTTTTGTTGAGCATTTCACTGCTCTGTGTACCTACCCTCCACAAACCCAATCCCTTTCTCCCTTGCAGCCACTCTCATTTCTTCGAGTTCCCTGGGCCTCCAGCCTTCAGTTCCTGGGCATGGGCCATCATGGGCATTTCCAAGAATCCTGAGACTTTACCTGGGACTGCCAGTTAAGGCAGGACACTATGTTAGCCAAGGGAAAACATGAAAAGTGTACAGGTTACCAGGGCAGACCTGGTTCTCATACCAGCTGTGGTGAAATCACATCGTTGCTGTTTCTTTTGAAAGTGTTAACATTTTTTAAAAGGACTAGTTAAGAGCTATGCATAAGAGAAAGAACTAAAATTATTTTAACAGGAAGGGGAGCAGATAGCTCTAAAAGACAGAGTATGGTGCTGTAATACTCTTTCTACTTTGAAATATTTCACATGATTAGAAGAGACAAGCAAAAGTATATGAAGTAAGGAAATTGTACCTCTAAAGCTTTTTTTCTCCTACAACGTAAAGAATTCGTGACCATTTAGGACAAAAATCCATGCACCAATTCCTTCTGTAATGAGACCTCTCTGCAAAGGCTCTCTCCTTCCTGTATCTGTAGAAGTAACCAGAATAATTTCTGGTCTGGTCTGGCCTGGAGCTCTGATGACAGGAAGAGAAGCTCCATTTCCTCTTTGTATGGCTAGTTCTTGCAGCAAATGAAAGTGTTTCCTAGGAGAAGTGTTTTGTCTGGTCTTAACGGAATTCAAAAGCTTAAAGGCATTATCCTTCCCACTCTGCAGATGCAAAAGCTTAACAAAATTAGAATGGTCACAGCTTCACCCCTCCTTTGCTATTAAAACATATTACAGCAAAGAGTCCCATACTAATTATGTTTGGGGAGACTTTAGAAAAAAATTGTCTCAGTCATGTGCTATTTTAATACTTAGTTTGCTAAATCCCTTGCCTGAATGGACTCACTTTTAATAATTAAAATCTCAATTCACTCAAATATATAAGCACAGGCAGCGTGCAAGCTCAGATTTCATTTGGAGCCCAAACTGAAGGAACAGCAGACAGTTTATGGTGTCTGCCTTTTTTTCAGCATGAACCTGTAGGGGCTTGTTACCCAGCCTCAGTCTCTCTGCTTGCCATATGCTTTCCTCACAGTGACTTTAATAGCCTGATGTGAAACAAGATCCGAAGGCCCCCAGAAGTCATCCTAATGAAACTCGAGCTGCTGGAGCACACAGCCCAGGAGAAGCTGATTTAGAAACATTTCAATTCTAGATTTCCAGGCCATCTTAAAGGGAACACAGCTCAAATTTTTAGACCCTAAAAAGATGCATAAGATCTTCAGGCTTCTTGTGAACTGGAACCTGGCTACATAACCATTTCAGGAAGTCAGAAGACGTTTTGGAGGATCATAAGTTTGGGTTTGCAATCAATAGGTTGCAATGGGGTTTATGCATGCTTTTCCAGTAAATAGGTTTGCTCTGGAAAATGGTTTATGGAGACTCATCAATGTAGATATTATTCTGATTAAAATATGTAGTGAAATAGTCTTTAGTGTCAAGAGCTTGGGATTGAAATTTCCACCAGGTCAAGATGACAAAATGTCTCGTATTTGGAAGACATGCTTTTAAAAGTAAATAACTCAGTGCAAGTTAAGAATTTGTGTTATTCATACCTCATCTAGAAACCTCAGATGGATTCTATTTTTTTTTATACCACTACTTTACAAATCTTGAATTGCAAACTTCTCTAAATTGCAGAGGCTGCTGGGAAAATACATACACTGTGGCCCACACATTCATTCTGTCTGGACACAAGTTCCCTCCAATAGCGTCAAATACCTGTGGTTTGCATTCATCTGGGGGTAGGGTGAATGGAACCAGCTGGGAGGTTTTTGTAGGAAATTCTGGATTAAACACAATGGTTGTGGAATTCAGATCTCATCTGGAGTTCCCTGGACCTTTATAATCTAGGTAAGAATGGCCCAAGCCCCCAAATAAGGACCAGGAAATTTCAATGCCCAGTCAAAATTCTGAAATTCACTGTCACCTCTGGCTCTGAGTTCCTGTGTCCTCTGAAGTTTTGTTTTATACTTTGCATCTTAAAGTTGTTTCAATTTTTCTTCCCCATATTACTCCAAACTTGAGGTCTTCTTCTTGATTTTTCTCCTCCAAACAATTGTTAAATACACAGCTGTAGACTGTAGCAGGACTTTTACCAAAGTTGTTCATGTTACTAGGAGGGGGCTTCATATCACCATACTGCATGGGAATCAGCATAAAATTACATATTAAATACAACTGACCCTTGTGGATTTGAACTGCATGAGTTCACTTATATATGGATATTCTTCCACTTTTGCCACTCCTTAGACAGCAAGACCAACCTCTCCTCTTCCTCCTCCTTAGCCTACTCAACATGAAGATGAGGAGGATAAAGAAGATATTTAGATGATCCACTTCCGCTTAATGAATAGTAAATGTACTTTCTCTTCCTTAATATTTTCTTAATAATATTTTATTTTCTATAGCTTACTTTATTGTAAGAATAAGCATGTAGTACATACAACATACAAATTATGTGTTAATTGACTGTTCATGTCATTGGTAAGGCTTCCAATCAACGGTAGGCTTTTAGCAGTTAAGTTTTTGGGGAGTTAAAAGTTATACATGGATTTTCATGTATAACTCCTGTGCAGGAGGTGAACATCCCTAATTCTCTTGTTGTTCGAGTTAACTGTAGTCTCATTCTTAAATGTTGTTTTAAGACATCCAGCACCACCATGATGTCTCACTAGCTCTGCCACCATGGGCTCTGCATAATGCCCATGCTTTTTGCCACTTGGCTAGTTCTTCTTCCAATTTTAATTTGTCTTCTTAATTTCATTGTTCCTTGATTTCCACTTATCTCCCAGATTGCTTCCAGGGTTCTATATTTCTCTAACTCAGTTCTCTCCAATCCTTATTCCCAACTTAGATCCAGGGCCACCTTTTCATGTCCAAATTTCATATGGTGTTTGTTTGGTTGAATAAAAGTGTCATTCCTTTCACTGGACCATCGTCCTGACACGGCAGGGGAGGTATTTTTCAAAGCATTTCTTCCTTCAGGTCTACCTAAGAGGTCACAGTTGAAAGCCATTCCTCAAAACAATGGGAATGAAGTCAATTAGCGTTTTCATGTTCAAAATCAACAGCAACTAGAACCTGATGGGTCACTTTCTTAGGAAGCCAACAAAGGTACAAGGGACCTGATCACTGAATACCAGCAATGGCAGAAGAAGTGATAAAGTGATGGAACTCTTGAATGTTGGACTATGTTCTCAAACAAAGCTAAGAAAATTGCTCCCCAGAAGGTTTTAAAACGAACACACTTTTTTTTTTTTTCAAGATAGAGTCTCGCTGTTTTGCCCAGGCTGGAGTGCAGGGGTGCAATCTCAGCTCACTGCAACCTCCGCCTCCTGGGTTCAAGCAATTCTCCTGTCTCAGCCTCTTGAGTAGCCAGGATTACAGGTGTCCACCACCATGTCCAGCTAATTTTTGTATTTTTAGTAGAGACAGAGTTTCACCATATTGGTCAGGTTGGTCTGGAACTCCTGACCTCAGGTGATCCACCTGCCTCGGCCTCCCAAAGTGCTGGGATTACAGGCATGAGCCACCATGCCCGACCAAAAAGAATAGACTTTTGTCTGCAGGGAATGAGTTAGGGACAGATAGATGGATTACTCTGAAGAGAACTTCTCAGAGACCAGAGACTGGCAATGCTGGCCCCTTGGCCTCATCATTAGGTGAGAGTCAAGGTGTACTGGTTGTCTTGATGATGCTCAAAGTAGAGAGGCCTTTATGAACCCAAAGCACTTTGGGAGGAATTTTCAAGCTGAAAAGCATCAACCCAGGGAACTGCCTGGTTTAAGGTTCTCCACACTCCAGGTCAGGACTTCACATATATATGTTCAGCACAGTTCTGAGGCAGCAAGATATTTTAGTCACCATTGTATTTTAAGACCTAACTGAGTTGTTTCATATTTACTGCTGAACTCCACATTTTCCCTGCAAGACTGCTAGCCAGGGCTAGGGGCATCTCTGGGAGGGACTACAGTAAAGTCTCAAATACTTCTGGGGCCAGGGAGATAATGTAAATAAGGAAATAGGACCAGGTTTTATACAACAAGGAGTAGTGTGGACTCTGGATAAGTGAAATTTCATGCCCTAATGGAACAACTGCTACCTCACTTTAGCCAATCATTGCTGTTATGGATTGAATGTTTGTGTCCCCCGCAAAATTCCTAGGTTAAAACCATACCCCCAATATGATGGTATTTGGAAGTAGGGCCTTTGGGAGTTAATTAGGTTTAGATGAGTTCATGAGGGTGGGACCCCATGATGGGACTGGTATCATAATTAGAAGAGGAGGAGAGACCAGAGCTCCCTCTCTCTGCCACATGAGCACACAGAGAGACGGCAACAGCTGTTGCCAGCCAGGAAGAGAGTCCTTACCAGAAACTGAATCGGCCAGCACCTGGATCTTGGACTTCCCAGCCTCCAGAACTGTGAGAAATAAATGTTTGTTGTTTAAGCCATGCATCTCTAATATTTTGTGATATCAGCCCAAGCCGACTAAGACAATTACCCTGTGGGAATGCAGGCCTACAATTGCCACACTCTACAATCTTTAAAGGAAGTCTGAAATGTTCTGGTATTTACATTAGGTGAGCCAAATGTAACAAAGCTGTAGGCTGAATGTGGCCTCTGCATCACCACTTTGCAATTTTCCCATGGTAGTTAAGAGTTTAGGCTCTAAAATAAGATAGGCCTGAGTTTTGCAAACCCCAGCATTTACTAACTGTGTGTCCTTTGGCCAATTAACTTATCGTCTCTGAGCTCAGTTCTCTCATCTATATACTGAGCATAATAGCAGCATCCTACTGGGTTAAAGGAGATAATTTAGGAAACGTAGCACAGTGCTAGACACATAGAACATGATAAAATGAGCCAATCTGCAAAAGCAATGTACCACGTGATTCCAACTATATAAAGTTCTGGAAAAGGCAAAGCTGTGGAGGTACTGAAAAGGTCAGTGGTTGTCATGGGGAGAGGAGAGAAGGATGAATAGATAGAGCACCAGGGATTTTTTTAGGGTAGTGATACTATTCTTATGATTCTATAACAGTGAATACACGTCATTAAACATTTGTCAAAACCAATAGAATATGCAACATGGTGAATCCTATTGTAACTATGGACTTCATTTAATAATAATGTTTCAATATTAGCTCATCACTTGCAATAAATGTACCACACTAACGTGACATATTAATAAAAGGAGAAACTGGCCGGGCGCAGTGGCTCATGCCTGTAATCCCAGCACTTTGGGAGGCTGAGATGGGCGGATCATGAGGTCAGGAGATCGAGACCATCCTGGCTAACACGGTGAAACCACGTCTCTACTAAAAAATACAAAAAAAATTAGCAGGGCGTGGTGGCGGGCACCTGTAGTCCCAGCTACTCAGGAGGCTGAGGCAGGAGAATTGAGTGAACCCGGGAGGTGGAGTTTGCAGTGAACCGAGATCGCGCCACTGCACTCCTGCCTGGGCAACAGAGGGAGACTCCGTCTCAAAAAATAATAATAATAAAAAATAAAAAATAAAAGGAGAAACTTAAGAGAGAGAGAGTATATGGGGAATTGTGAAAATGAATGATAGTTATTGATGATGAAGATGGTTATGATTATTATGTTTGTACTAGTTAGTTATTGCTGCATATCAAGGCACCCTAAACTTTAGTGGTTTAAGACAATAAATATTATCACTCACAAGTCAATGGGGCCAGTCAACTGGGTATTCTGATAATTTTAGCTAGGTTTGGCTGATCTCAGCTGGACTGCACATGTGTTGGCAGTCACGTGCAGATCAACAAGTCCATCTTGATAGACTTTGTCACGTGGGGTTCTTGTGCCATGTACCATATGGACTGCATGTACCAGCTCAGGCCTTAGTGGTACAATGGGGCTGACTTACCCTGGAACCCTTGTTCTGTCATTCTCCAGCAGCTAGCCTGGGTTGTTCACAAGGGTCAAAGAAAGGGCAAGTGTGCAAGGCCTAGTACACTGTTGTGTCTTCCATATTCTATTGGCCAAACAAGTTACAAGCCCAGCGCAGGTCCAAGGACTGAGAAGACAGACCATGCCTCTTGATGATAGGAGCTGTAACACTGCACTACAAAGGGCTTGGATGCAAGGAGGGGAATAATTGCTGCCATTTTCCCTCAGACAATCTACCAAACTGATAATAATGAAAGTTTTCTTCTTACCCATCCCTGTGATGGGCCTGTGGGCTCTTTTTCCAGAGCATAATCACTGGAACCTTTTCTTTTATCTAGTTAGAGGTTTGTATTAGAGAATTGAATTTGGCCAGAGCATAGGATTTTAATACAGCAAGACCAAGAGCATTAAAAAATATCATTTAAAGGGTTGACATACAAATCTGTCCTGGAAAAACTTGGGCCTTAAAATATGGGGTGTCACGGGCCCCTTAGGCATATGTCAACAACTCTAATTTTGTTGTATTAAATGCAGTGGGTTTGTTGCTCAACAACAGTGCAAAAAGAAAATTTGACTCCATTTACCACAGTTTATAAAGTCTCAAGACACCCAAACATGACTCATGACCTTTGCTGGTGGGAATAAGAATAAAAGCTTCATTGGGAAAAAATATGGCACACACATTGTGCTTAACTTGGCTTCAGAAATTCAGTGACATTTGAAGAAGAAATGTTCTGACAACTCACTCTCAGAGAGCCATAGTTTTCACCATCTGCCCTTAGGCTGCTGTTTATGTCTGTGGATGAGCAGTGTGCAATTTTACTGGAAAAAATATTTAAAAAGAAAAACCCAAATACCCACATTATGGGGAAATCGTGTTGAAAAATTTCCAGTTTTATAGTAAAATTTTTGTTCTTAGCCCTAAGAAAACATTCCAAACCATCTTCATTGGCTCAGTGTGAGACTTGAAATGTCCCAAGAGAAGAACTCCAAACATCATTAGTTGTCAAATGCAAGTGTCGAGCCCACTTCTGCCCCAGTGTGCAGCCAACATTCCACACGCTGTCTGTCTGTTCTCGTCCCCAGTCTCTAGGACTCTGAGTGAGTTGAAGCTCTTTCTATTTTCTGGAAGTCTCTGAGTGTAGTGTAAGTCATATAGGGTAAATGCTATATACTCCATCATTTCTCTCCTTATCGTCTCTTACTTCTTAACTTCTGCCAGAGAATTGCTAATTTTCCACAAAGTCTCATTTCTCCAATACTCAGTAGCCAATTGTAGGCAGATTTTCTGCCAGCCAGGGTCTAGGGCAAAGGAAGAAGTACCAAAGGTGCTGTCTCTCTCCTCCGGGGGCTTTCCATCTTGGCTGATATTACATTGCATGATGCTTCCAGAATGTTTTCCAAGTGTATTCCATGAGACACAAGTTCCATGATATGCTTCTTAAAAAAGGGTTCCATGGGATAGCTTTGAGAAACAATGCAAGCCATATTTCTTTCTTGGAAAGCTGCAATGAGTATTAGTAAATAAAAGCTGTGAGAAGTTTTTCAGTAAAGATACATTTAAATGTTTCTTTTATAATCCAGGGTTTCCCACTTGTTTTCCCAGGAAATCTTTTTAAGAATAATAAAAATGACTCTGAACAGTTTGAGAAATACTGTTATACATCAAAATGGGGCTCGTGAGAGGCATTTTGGCCACTTATATTCCTGTCTCATGAAGGTGTGGGTATCCCCTTTCCTCAAAAAGGTGCTTCCAGAGGGCGTAACACCTTCTCACTTCAGGCAGGAGTCTCTAATGCCAATGACTCTTTGCTATGAATGATGGTAACATGTTATGATTAAAACACAAAACAACAAAACCAAACACACATACAAACACATCCACACAACAAACAACATGCCATTGGTTTCTTAAATCCACTCAATTTGCCCATTAGCCATACTACTTTGTCAAAGAATCCTGGTGACAGCTACACAAATGAAAGTAGACGTTGTTGTCCAGCCACTCTAAAGCGGGGCTTCCTCTGGGTCCCTGTAGCTAGGAAGTTACTGGCTTTGGGTTGAAGTGGGTGGGACTTTGGGTGGGACTGAGTTGGGGCATAATGTGGCTTTGGTAACATATAAAAAATAAGAGGGACTAGATCAGATATTTTCAAACTCTTTTTTTCCTCCCTTAGAATCTTTTCCTTAAATAAATCTTACTTGAAAATTCTAGACAAATAAAAAATAAGATCAAAGCAGATCCTATTTGGTTGACACAGGAAAGAGGCAATGGGGTTGGCAGAGGGGTTGAGATGGGGGAGGCCGAGTTCCCTCTTGCCCTTACCTGACCTTTGCAGTGACCCCTGAGGGGGCTTCTCAAAGTACAGTTTGAAGAATCCCAGATGAGATGATTTCTAGGGTTTCTTGTAGAGTGAACATTCTAGTTTCTAATCCCTTGGGTGTTGTGAGACTAAATAACATCTGAAGTGTGCAAGAATAACCTAATCAGTGTTTTTCTCATATTTTCATGGAAATATCTAATAACATAGGAAAGAATTAACATGCAATCCTGCTACATTATGATTGCATAGTCTGGGAGGGTAGTTGAAAGCATAGTTTTAAAGCATGAAACTTTCACAGCTCCTGCTTTATCTTAAAAACCAAAAAACAATTCCTACTTGCCCTGTTGGTCAGTGGAGGAGATGTTATATTAAGTGTATAAATGTTGGGAACTGGATTGAATTAAAGAGAACTGACACTGCCTAGCAAGTCAGTATCAGGTGGTTTTTCTACTTTCTTCTGTCTTTTTTTTTTTTTTTTTTTTGAGACAGAGTCTCCCTCTGGCACCCAGGCTACAGTGTAGTGATGCCATCTCGACTCATTGCAGCCTCCACTCTCTGGGCTCAAGCAGTCCTCCCACCTCAGCCTCTCAAACAGCTGGAGCTACAGGTACACACCATCATGCCCAGCTAATTTTTGTATATTTTGTAGAGATGGAGTTTTGCCATGTTGTCCAGACTGGTCTTGAAATCCTAGGCTCAGGAGATCTGCCTGCCTTCACCTTCCAACATGCTGGGATTACAGGTGCAAGGCAGTGGGCCCAGTCAGTCTGGTTTTTCTCCTGTCTTGATGTCAGGTTTAGATAATCCAGATTCATATACATGAGAAGATAAATATGCCCAATCTGTGTTTTCCTCCCACATCTCTGAATGAATCAGTGCTTTGAGGAGATGTCTTCCTAAGGCTTCATGTACTCATAGTATACCTTCAATTCCTGGGGACTATGCATCTACCTGATATTGGGTATAAAGTGATTCAATACTATATGAAACACACAACTGCTAAGGAGTATTGTGGTTATAGGAAGGGGGTGTTTCATGGCATTGACCAGAAGTGCTGCATGTTTTTACAGGCAGCATCATTTTTAGCTTGGATTCTCAGTAGAGACTGACTCCTGTCGGTAAAGGTATTTAAATGTACTTTCACATTTGTATAGGACTCTGGAAATGCTGTCCCCAAGAGGGAAAGCAGCTAGAGGGAACCCAGACACAATAATGCTCAGGGTAGAGGCACAGCGAGTTGCAGCATCATGACACTGCTGTCAATATTTTAGAGGACATTTTTATTTAAACCAATCTGGGCTGAATTTTGTTATTAAATATAAAAGAGATTCTACTTTACCATATTCATATATTGTCTGATGGACAGATTGACACATTTACAAAAAGAGGCTGTCAAAAATATTCAGTGTATACATAGCACAGAATGAATTAAAACACTGATATTTTATAAAACTGAAGAATTGCATTTTAGACAGTGTATATTATTGCATCTTATTAAAAATATTTGGAAAATACAATGTTTCTCTAAAAAGATTTGTAACACTTGTCAAAATAAAGAAAAACTCTATCATGCATATATTCTAAGTATTTGTGTGCTTTACAAGGATTAAGTATCTACTTTGAGTGTAGTATAGAGCTTCAATTAGTATACACGTATATAAAGGATAGTAACTTTAGACAAAATCATACATTGAAAACAGCATGAGTTATAAAATCTGAAATGTGGAATCTCAAGGAACTGGGATTATATTTATTATTTTTCTATCAAGTACCACATACTTTTTTGTTGAGACAGGGTCTCACTCTGTCGCCCAGGCTAGAGTACAGTGCCTTGATCTTAGCTCACTGCAGCCTCTGCCTCCTGGGCTCAAGCCATCCTCCCACTTCAGCCTCCCAAGTAGCTGGGACTACAGGAATGTGCCACCATACCTGACTATTTTATTTTTTTTTTTGTAGAGATAGGGTTCCGCGGTGTTGCCCAGTCTGGTGTCAAAATCCTGAACTCAAATGATCCACCCCACCTTGGTCTCCCAAAATGCTGGGATTACAGGCATGAACCACCACGCCTGGCCTCCACATACCTTTTTTTTTTTTTATTATACTTTAAGTTCTAGGGTACATGTGCATAATGTGCATGTATGTTACATATATATACTTGTACCATGTTGGTGTGCTGCACCCATCAACTGGTCAGCACCCATCAACTCATCATTTACATCAGGTATAACTCCCAATGCAATCCCTCCCTCCTCCCCCCTCCCCATGATAGGCCCCGGTGTGTGATGTTACCCTTCCCGAGTCCAAGTGATCTCATTGTTCAGTTCCCACCTATGAGTGAGAACATGCGGTGTTTGGTTTTCTGTTCTTGCGATAGTTTGCTGAGAATGATGGTTTCCAGCTGCATCCATGTCCCTACAAAGGACCCAAACTCATCCTTTTTTATGGCTGCATAGTATTCCATGGTGTATATGTGCCACATTTTCTTAATCCAGTCTGTCACTGATGGACATTTGGGTTGATTCCAAGTCTTTGCTATTGTGAATAGTGCCACAATAAACATACGTGTGCATGTGTCTTTATAGCAGCATGATTTATAATCCTTTGGGTATATACCCAGTAATGGGATGGCTGGGTCATATGGTACTTCTAGTTCTAGATCCTTGAGGAATCGCCATACTGTTTTCCATAATGGTTGAACTAGTTTACAATCCCACCAACAGTGTAAAAGTGTTCCTATTTCTCCACATCCTCTCCAGCACCTGCTGTTTCCTGACTTTTTAATGATTTCCATTCTAACTGGTGTGAGGTGGTATCTCATTGTGGTTTTGATTTGCATTTCTCTGATGGCCAGTGATGATGAGCATTTTTTCATGTGTCTGTTGGCTGTACGAATGTCTTCTTTTCAGAAATATCTGTTCATATCCTTTGCCCACTTTTTGATGGGATTGTTTGTTATTTTCTTGTAAATTTGTTTGAGTTCTTTGTAGGTTCTGGATATCAGCCCTTTGTCAGATGAGTAGATTGCAAAAATTGTCTCCCATTCTGTAGGTTGCCTGTTCACTCTGATGGTAGTTTCTTTTGCTGTGCAGAAGCTCTTTAGTTTCATTAGATCCCATTTGTCAATTTTGGTTTTTGTTGCCGTTGCTTTTGGTGTTTTAGACATGAAGTCCTTGCCCATGCCTATGTCCTGAATGGTATTGCCTAGGTTTTCTTCTAGGGTTTTTATGGTATTAGGTCTAACATTTAAGTCTCTAATCCATCTTGAATTAATTTTCATATAAGGAGTAAGGAAAAGATCCAGTTTCAGCTTTCCACTTATGGCTAGCCATTTTTTCCCAGCACCATTTATTAAATAGGGAATCCTTTCCCCATTTCTTGTTTTTCTCAGGTTTGTCAAAGATCAGATGGCTGTAGATGTGTGGTATTATTTCTGAGGACTCTGTTCTGTTCCATTGGTCTATATCTCTGTTTTGGTACCAGTACCACGCTGTTTTGGTTACTGTAGCCTTCTAGTATAGTTTGAAGTCAGGTAGCATGATGCCTCCAGCTTTGTTCTTTTGACTTAGGATTGTCTTGGCAATGTGGGCTCTTTTTTAGTTCCATATGAACTTTAAAGCAGTTTTTTCCAATTCTGTGAAGAAACTCATTGGTAGCTTGATGGGGATGGCATTGAATCTATAAATTACCTTGGGCAGTATGGCCATTTTCACAATATTGATTCTTCCTATCCATGAGCATGATATGTTCTTCCATTTGTCTAATAGTAAACGGATCAATTCAACAGGAAGAGCTAACTATCCTAAATATATATGCACCCAATACAGGAGCACCCAGATTCATAAAGCAAGTCCTTAGAGACTTACAAAGAGACTTAGACTCCCATACAATAATAATGGGAGACTTCAACGCCCCACTGTCAACATTAGACAGATCAACGAGACAGAAAGTTAACAGGGATATCCAGGAATTGAACTCAGCTCTGCACCAAGCAGACCTAATAGACATCTACAGAACTCTCCACCCCAAATCAACAGAATATACATTCTTCTCAGCACCACATCACACTTATTCCAAAATTGACCACATAGTTGGAAGTAAAGCACTCCTCAGCAAATGTACAAGAACAGAAATTATAACAAACTGTCTCTCAGACCACAGTGCAATCAAACTAGAACTCAGCACTAAGAAACTCAATCAAAACTGCTCAACTACATGGAAACTGAATAACCTGCTCCTAAATGACTACTGGGTACAAAACGAAATGAAGGCAGAAATAAAGATGTTCTTTGAAACCAATGAGAACAAAGATACAACATACCAGAATCTCTGGGACACATTTAAAGCAGTGTGTAGAGGGAAATTTATAGCACTAAATGCCCACAAGAGAAAGCTGGAAAGATCTAAAATTGACACTCTAACATCACAATTAAAAGAACTAGAGAAGCAAGAGCAAACACATTCAAAAGCTAGCAGAAGGCAAGAAATAACTAAGATCAAAGCAGAACTGAAGGAGATGGAGACACAAAAAACCCTCCAAAAAATCAATGAATCCAGGAGTTGGTTTTTTGAAAAGATCAACAAAATTGATAGACCTGTAGCAAGACTTATAAAGAGGAAAAGAGAGAAGAATCAAATAGACAATAAAAAATGATAAAGGGGATATCACCACTGACCCCACAGAAATACAAACTACCATGAGAGAATACTATAAACACCTCTACGCAAATAAACTAGAAAATCTAGAAGAAATGGATAATTTCCTGGACACTTACACTCTCCCAAGACTAAACCAGGAAGAAATTGAATCCCTGAATAGACCAATAACAGGCTCTGAAATTGAGGCAATAATTAATAGCCTACCAACCAAAAAAAGTCCAGGACCAGATGGATTCACAGCTGAATTCTACCAGAGGTACAAGGAGGAGCTGGTACCATTCCTTCTGAAACTATTCCAATCAATAGAAAAAGAGGGAATCCTCCCTAACTCATTTTATGAGGCCAACATCATCCTGATACCAAAGCCTGGCAGAGACACAACAAAAAAAGAGAATTTTAGACCAATATCCCTGATGAATATCGATGCAAAAATCCTCAATAAAATACTGGCAAACCGGATCCAGCAGCACATCAAAAAGCTTATCCACCACGATCAAGTGGGCTTCATCCCTGGGATGCAAAGTTGGTTCAACATATGCAAATCAATAAACGTAATCCAGCATATAAACAGAACCAAAGACAAAAACCGCGTGATTATCTCAATAGATGAAGAAAAGGCCTTTTACAAAATTCAACATCCCTTCATGCTTAAAAACTCTCAATAAATTCGGTATTGATGGAATGTATCTCAAAATAATAAGAGCTATTTATGACAAACCCACAGCCAATATCATACTGAATGGGCAAAAACTGGAAAAATTCCCTTTGAAAACTGGCATAAGACAGGGATGTCCTCTCTCATCACTCCTATTCAACATAGTGTTGGAAGTTCTGGCTAGGGCAATCAGGCAAGAGAAAGAAATAAAAGGTATTCAGTTAGGAAAAGAAGAAGTCAAATTGTCCCTGTTTGCAGATGACATAATTGTATAGTTAGAAAATCCCATTGTCTCAGCCCAAAATCTCCTTAAGCTGATAAGCAACTTCAGCAAAGTCTCACGATGCAAAATCAATGTGCAAAAATCACAAGCATTCTTATACACCAGTAACAGACAAACAGAGAGCCAAATCATGAATGAACTTCCATTCACAATTGCTTCAAAGAGAATAAAATACCTAGGAATCTAGCTCACAAGGGATGTAAAGGACCTCTTCAAGGAGAACTAGAAACCACTGCTCACATACTTTTTATTTTTTTTATTTTTTTTATTTTTTTTATTTTTTTTATTTTTTAAATTTATTTATTGTTATTATACTGTAAGTTGTAGGGTACATGTGCATAACGTGCAGGTTTGTTACATATGTATACTTGTGCCTTGTTGGTGTGCTGCACCCATCAACTCGTCATTTACATCAGGTATAACTCCCAATGCAATCCCTCCCCCCGCCCCCCTCCCCATGATAGGCCCCGGTGTGTGATGTTCCCCTTCCCGAGTCCAAGTGATCTCATTGTTCAGTTCCCACCTATGAGTGAGAACATGCGGTGTTTGGTTTTCTGTTCTTGTGATAGTTTGCTAAGAATGATGGATTCCAGCTGCATCCATGTCCCTACAAAGGACACAAACTCATCCTTTTTTATGGCTGCATAGTATTCCATGGTGTATATATGCCACATTTTCTTAATCCAGTCTGTCACTGATGGACATTTGGGTTGATTCCAAGTCTTTGCTATTGTGAATAGTGCTGCAATAAACATACGTGTGCATGTGTCTTTATAGCAGCATAATTTATAATCCTTTGGGTATATACCCAGTAATGGGATGGCTGGGTCATATGGTACATCTAGTTCTAGATCCTTGAGGAATCGCCATACTGTTTTCCATAATGGTTGAACTAGTTTACAATCCCACCAACAGTGTAAAAGTGTTCCTATTTCTCCACATCCTCTCCAGCACCTGTTGTTTCCTGACTTTTGAATGATCGCCATTCTAACTGGTGTGAGATGGTATCTCATTGTGGTTTTGATTTGCATTTCTCTGATGGCCAGTGATGATGAGCATTTTTTCATGTGTTTGTTGGCTGTATGAATGTCTTCTTTTGAGAAATGTCTATTCATATCCTTTGCCCACTTTTTGATGGGGTTGTTTGTTTTTTTCTTGTAAATTTGTTGGAGTTCTTTGTAGGTTCTGTGTATTTTTTTAGTTAATTAAATTAAATTTAGTAAATTTTTTAACTTCTATTATAGGTTCAGGGGTACATGTGCAGATTTGTTATATAGGTAAACTTATGACTTGGGGGTTTGGTATACAGATTCTTTTGTCATCCCAGTACTAAGCATAGTACCTAACAGTTTTTTTTTCTTTCTTTCTTTTTTTTTGTCTGAACCTCTCTCTGGAGGATTTTGGAAGGAAGCAAAGACTTTCTTCTTGATGAGCACCTAAGTACAGAGTCAGATCTGTCTGTCATTGGAAAAAAGGATTAGGAAGCCAGAAAGGGATGTTTCAGTACAGTCATCTTGGGACCCACAGGAGATAGTCCAGATTGAACCAGATCATTTTGTTAGCCCTTGGTTAAGGGATATAACAATTCCTCAGAAAAGTGGAAATATAGAATGATGCTAGAATCCACTGTATCTCTTCTACACTTGTTGTCTATAAGTGGAATAGTAGTATCCCACTAGACTGTAAGCACCTTAAACATAGGCACCATAGTTTTTTCTCCCCTCAGCAGGCACTTCTATGTATCCAGAATCTAGCACAGCACTTGGCATGTAGCAGGTGTTTGTTTTACATATGAGAAAACTTTGTCTAATATTTTACTTTCTAGTAAGTAGTAGAGCCAGGATTTAAAGCCAGGTCTGCAGGATACAGAGTTCGTAGCCACCAGGCTAAACTCCACAGCCTTTACTGGGCATATATTGGCAATCCCTTCCAGCCCCTTCAGTTATATTCTCTCCAGTGAGTATTTATGCTACACCTTCTTTGCTTTAAAAACACTTTAAGTAAATCACTTAGCACATAGACATTTTGTCCTTGAGTTATTACCATGTCTTACAAAATGGAAATTCCTTTCTGCTTTCTTTGTTTTTATTCATAGACTCTGACTGCCAGATTTTACTACTTTTCCTGCCTGAAAAATACTAGTGTCCGGAAGCTGGTTTCTCCATTCCTGACAGGAGGCAAACTAATTAGAAGTCTGGTGGAGTAAGTTTTATGGGGAGAAAGCTTTTTTAGTTTAGCCAAGGAACTGAACCCATCTTGAATAAGAAGTAAAAAGTAACAGTGTCTCCTGGGTTAGCAAATACATGAACTAGAAAATCAACATTAAACCTCCCAGATGCACTGATGGTAATGTGGATGCTCCTAGAAGAATTAAAATGTGACCCTTTGGTCTGCAGATATACTGCAGGTGAGATATTTTGTGGATCAAAGAAATGGAGTCGTCCTATAAATTCTGCTAACTAAAACATCCATAGTGTACCTGTTACTCAATCAAGTCCAAAACTTAGGGGCAAACAGGAGACAGAGATGCAAAACAGGTTTGGCTTTGTAAGTTCTGGGGAGCTGTGTTATGGAAGCCAGGTGATTCTGAAGTTCCCTTTAAACTATATTAACTGTTTTTTGCATAACGGTCTCTGGAGTCAAACTGTCTGGGATCTAACTCTGGTCCCACAATTACCAGTGATTTGGGGCAATTTAGTTATCCTCTTTGTGTTTTAATTTCTCCATCTATAAAATGGAGCTAATGATAATACTTATCATGTAGTGATGTTTTTCACCGCTCAAACAAGTTAATATCCATAACGTTCTTCCCTATTACTATTATTATACCATATAAGGCTCATGATACTCTTTCATTTAAGCTCTGATAATTGACTACATGAATTGCACAGGACCTGCTACATAATTTGAGGGACTCAGTACAAAATGAAAATGCAGTGTCCCGTGTTCAATAATCATTAAGAAATTTAATATGGCAACAACAGAGTATCTTAATATTGGAGTGGGAGTGGGGTCCCTGTGCAACTAATAGGTCACGCACCAGGAAGCTGGCCCTGGAACTGAGTTATAGAAACTAGAAGGTTTTAGGAAGAATTCATAGACAAAAGCATTTGGTACAATTTCTCACATCGGAAGAAGCCAATGAAATTTGTTTGCTTAAAAAGGGAGAGGAGGCCGAGCACAGTGGCTCATGCCTCTAATCCTAGCATTTTGGGAGGTTGAGGTGGACAGATTGCTGAGCCCAGGAGTTTGAGACCAACTCTGGCAATGTGGTGAAACCACATCTTTTCAAAAAGTACAAAAATTAGTGAGATGTGGTGGTATGGGCCTGTAGTCCCAGCTACTAGGGAGGCTGAGGCGGAGGATTGCTTGAGCTGCACTCCGGCCTGTCAAAAAAAACCCAAAAAAACAAAAAAACGCTGGGGGTTAGGAACATTTATGAAAAATAAACTCATCTAAGAAAATAAACTCAGAATTGTTTTTGGGCATCTAGCTGAAATGTGGCAATCTCCACTAAACTTACAGAGAAAATAACAACGTAAGTATTAATAAAGAGATGATTCTTCCAGGTTCAAGTTTTGATTTTTCCACTGCAAATGAATTGAGATAAAGTAACGCTCTTTTCCCAAAAATCTCATTAAGGCAAAAACAACGGACAAATTTGGTTTTTACTTTTGCTTCCTGATTGTTGGCAGATAATCCTGGCTTGACTTTCTCTATATCATTGCATGGCTTTCCAATAAAATAGATTTTTGAGCCAGAGGAATAAAAAAAACAAAAACAAAAACAAATAATAGCTTTAATGAGGGGCTAAAGAGGAAATCAAAGTTCTATTTATTTCTTGCCAAATTCATTCAGTTTTAGGATATAATAAAGGCCACAATTATTTGAAACTTATTAGACAGATGAAAGTATTTGAGAAGAAAATTGAATCCCCCATAAAAAATGGATCTATGCCACTGGAGTATTGGGTAACATGTGAATACAAATGTATATAAAGATGTGTATATATGTAAATACTTGCAAAATATTTTGAAAAATTATATTTAAAAAGTTTTTCATCCACTTTTGTCTAAAATTCTTCGAAGGCAACATCTGCTGACAGAGAGGCAGCCATCTATGGGCAAATGTTTTTCAGCTTGATTGTATAGATTTCATTGTACTGTAAGTGAAATTTAATGTTTCCTTTATTTCTTTGTGTGTGATGCTTTCAATATCTTTTCTTCTTTCACATAATAAGATGAAGCACAGTTAACCTCTTATTTTCACATGGGTGAAATAATTCTTGTTTGTAAAAACTAACAATGATTTTCTTTCTTTATTTGCCTGCCAGTGACTTTTCACATTTACTGTTTAATGTTTCTTCTAGAAAAAGAGAGAACAGAGGCTGGGAAAAGGGAGAAAAGCAGAGAAAGAGAAGAACAAATAAATGTTTCACAAATGTCTTAAAAGTTGATCATTAACTATTGGGAATATAGCAATAAAAAGAATTTTGATTTATATTATAACATTATTGTTAGTTTTAAGATATATCATTAAGGTATTAGAAGACAAAAAACTCAGCAGGATGCACTGGAAAACTAGAACTGAAATAAACGTTGTGAAATCCAGCAAGAGAACCAAGAAAGAAGTTTAGTTTTTTTACTTACTTTTTTGTTCTTGGTTGAGAAAGCTATGAGGTTTGACATATACTCTTAGATCCATATTTCTGAATAAATAGACTTTCTTAGTTATCAGCAGAAATTCTCTTTTCTCTCAGTCCTCAGGCAGATTTTTCAACTTTTCTTAAAGATGAAGATAGATTTTGATGTATATTTTTAGTTGATTCTAAAAAGCTTGCTCTTCTTCCCCCATCTGCTCATTTCTCTGCCTCTGTTTTTCTTTTTTCTGTGTCCTTCCAGAATGTTTGTGCATATGAACAAATGTGATTATAGATTCTTATCTCACCACCTCACATTTGAACACACAAATGCAAAAATTAAATTTTAATTTGAACTGCAGGGGACAAAACTCAGGATCCAAAACAACTGGTATCTTTAAATAAACACTTGAATACAGTTCTACAATTTTCTGGATCCTCCAGACTTCTCATTTTGTACTCATGCAAGTGAGGGTGAATATCTCCTCAAGGGCAGGGCTCCAGGAGAGTATTCTGCACCTTATTATATTTTTCCCTTATGAGAGCATCTTGGAGATCTTTCCACTTCAGTACACTTAAACATCCTTCCTCCTCCTCCTTCTCCTCCTTCTTCTCTTCCTTTTCCTCCTCCCCCTCCTCTTTCTGCAACTGCACATATTCTATTGCATGTAAATGCCATAGATACTTATTAATTAATAGTATTGTTTTTTTTCAAATTTGGGGCATCATTTACTATACACACTATTTTTTAAAATTAGGCTTGAGTTATTAAAAACAGCGTTGTTAAGATACAATTAACAGTAAACTGCACTTAATTAAAGTGAACAACTTGATGAGTTTTGATACATGTATGCTTCCATGAAACTATAATCACAATCAAGGTAACAAACACATCCATAAACCCCCCAAAGTTTCCTTCTGTTCCTTTATAATCTGTCCTTCATACACTTCCCACACTCCTAGGCAATTCCTTATCTGCTTTCTGTTATTATGAATTCATTTGCATTTTCTAGAATTTTATATAAATGTAATATAGTGCATGCTCTTATTTTTTGGCCTCGATTCACTTACTCAGTATAATTATTTTGGGATTCATTCATTATGTTTATCAATACTGCAACCCTTATGATTGCTGAGTAGACTTTCATTGTATGGATATAACACAATTTATTCACTTTATGAAAAACATTTGGGTTGTTTTCAGTCTGGAGCTGTTACACATTAAAGCTGTTATGAACATTCATATATAAGCTTTCATAGGAACATATACTTTCATTTCTCTTGGATAAATACTTAAAAGTGAAGTGTCTGCATTATATGGTAGCTGGATGATTAAAATCTTAAGAAACTACCAAACTGTTTCCCAAAGTCTTACACCGTTTTACATCCCCTTGAGCAGTGTATGAGCATTCCAGTTGCTCCATATTCTTGCCAACACTTGCTCTGATCTGTCTTTCTCATTCTAGCCATTCTAGTAGGTGGTACCTTTTTTGTATATTTCATAATTTTTTTTAATACACCATCATGATCATGCCATCTGTGAATAAAGGCAGTTTTATTTACTCCTGTTAAATTTCGATGCCTTTTTTTCCTGTCCTTGGCTAATTGCCTTGGCTAGACCCTCCAGTATAATGACTGAGTAAAATAATGAAAGTGGATATCTTTTGTTTCTGATCTTGAAGGGAAAGCATTCAGTTGTTCACCATTAAGTACGGCATTAGCTATAGGGTTTTATAAATAATTTTTTACTGGGTTGAAGAAGTTCTCCTGTATTTCTAGTTAATGAGAGTTTTTATCAGAAATTAATATTGGATGTTGGAATTTTGTCAAATGCTTTTTCTTGATCTATTGAGATAATTGTATGCTTTTTTTTTTTTTTTGACAGAGTTTCACTCTGTTGCCCAGGCTGGAATGCAGTGGCACAATCTCAGCTCACTGCAACCTCTGACTAAGGCATGAGAATCAAGCAATTCTCGTGCCTTAGCCTCACAAGTAGCTGGGACTACAGGCATGTGCCATCACACCTGGCTAACATTTGTATTTTTAGTAGAGACGGGAGTTTCAATATGTTGTACAGACTGGTCTTGAACTCCTGACCTCAAGTGATCTGCCTGCCTCGGCCTCCCAAAGTGCTGGGATTACAGGGATGAGCCACTGCATCCGGCCAATTGTACACATTTTTTGTTGCTGTTGTTTGTAAAAATGGTGAATTACATTGATTGATTTTGAATGTCAAACCAATCTTCATTCCTGGGATAAATCCCACTTGGTCATGATTTTTAGTTTACATTTTCTAAAGTTTTGCTTAGGATTTTTGCATATGTCTTCATAAAGGATATTCATCTGTAGTTACTTTTTTCTTATCATAGGTTTGGTTTGGGTGATAGAGTAATGTCAGCCTCATATAATAAGTTAGGAAATATTCTTTCCTCTGAGAATTTCAGGAAGAGTTTGAACAGAATATTATTTCTTCCTTAAATGTTTGGCAGAATTTTCCAGTGAAGCCATCTATCCCTAGGATTTTCTTTATGAGAAAGTTTTTGAACTACAAATTCAATTTTGATTATGGATATAGAGGATAATCAGGTTATCTATTTCTTCTTGGGTAGCATTGGTAGTTTGTTTCTTTGAAGGAACTTGTCCATTATATCAGAGTTAAATTTACGGTATAAAGGTGTTCATATTTCCTTATTATTCTTTTAATTGCTGTAAGATCTTTAATGATGTCATCTTTCTCATTTCTCCTGTTGGTAATCTGCAATTTCTCTTTTTTATTCCTCCAAAATCTGCCTATAAATTTATCATATCATTAGCTAATATGTTAATTAAGTTACTTGGTAAACAGTTTGATCCCCCTGGGACTTGCTTTTCAGTTTTCTTATGTGATACCAAAGCAGTATTTAGTTTAGGGTTAATTTTATCTCATTATTGAGGCAAAACCCTTCTAAATACTTTACTAATGCCCAAGAATTATGAGATTTTCCATTCTGGCTCGTGGGAACAAGAGCTATCCCTGACTTGGGGTGATCTTCGGGATTGTTCCCCCTAATCTTTCCCAGTAGTTCTTTTCCTGCTTTGGGTAGCTTCCTCACATGGATGTACTGTTCGGAACTCACCTGAGACTCCTTTAGAATCCTCTTCAGGCCTCCAGGTATCTCACTATCTGGGTTTCGCTTCTCCAGTACTTTGTCCTGAAACTCTAGCCTCTGTCCCCTCCCAAGACGCTCAAATCTGCCTCCTCAACTCAGAGAGAGAGCCAGGGTGCCCTTGAGGTCCTTCTCCCTGGTCTGTGGTCTGGAAACTTTCCAGGTAGTAAGTTGAGGTAATCACAGGACTCACTTCATTTATTTCCCATCTAATAGGGATCACTGTCGTTCCTTGCTTGATGTCTGATGTCTTGAAAACCTTTGCTTCACATATTTTGTCTGGTTTTAAGTTATTCCAGGAAAGAGGTTAAATCTGGTTCATGTTACATATTCTATATTGGCTGGAAGTAGATGTCTGCCAGATAGATATTTAAAGGCCAACATTTATTGAGAACTATGTTCCAGACATGGTGCAAGGTACAATACAATATCTTAATTAATCATCTAAAACAAAACAGACAACCAAAAATGGAAGAGCAAACAACCACAAAAAATAGAGCTACGAAAAGGTGCTATTACAATTCCCATCTTATAAATGAGAAAATCAGGATATAGAGAGATTAAGAAGTTTCTTCAAGGTCTAATGAGGCTAATATATGGTGGAATTGGGATTTGCATCCAGGTGTGTTTGCTGCCAAAGGCGTGTTCTTAACCAGTATATTCCCACATCTGCTACATCTATTTCTTGCTGCTTAAAGGAAATTGTGAACAATCATTTGCTTTGTTTTATGTCCATTATTGTAGGATTTACCCTCTGCAAAAAAAAAAAAAAAAAAAAAAAAAAATTCATTCTTGACTTTTCATCTTCCCTCCAAGGAGTGCCAGATGGTGAACTCTACAGGCTTCATGATATTAGCGACTGATTTCAGATTTTCCTTTCTTATAGAATATCAGTTTATTTGGAGTCCTGTCTTTTTTCTTTTTCTTTTTTTTTTCTTTTTTTGAGATGGATTCTCATTCTGTTGCCCAGGCTGGAGTACAGTGGAGGAGCCATCTCGGTTCACTGCAACCTCCACACCCCTCCTCCTGCCTTACCCCTTCACCAGGTTCAAGCAATTCTCGTGTCTCAGCCACCCTAGTAGCTGGGGTAACAGGTGCCTGCCACCATGTCTGGCTATTTTTTTTTTTTTAATTTTCAGTAGAGACGGGATTTTGCCATTTTGGCCAGGCTGGTTTTGAACTCTTCACCTCAAGTGATCCACTTGCCTCAGCCTTCCAAAGTGCTGGGATTACAGGTGTGAGCCCGGCCAAGATCCTGACTTTTTATCACTGCACACAATTAGGCAAATTTAGGTTAAGTGTCTATAAAATAATAAATTTGCATCCGAAATATACTAGCTTTGGTCAAATGATTACAACTTCTTTGAAATAAGCAGGGAAAAAGATAAATAATAGCTGTCTTTGAGAGCTATATGAAGATGTCCCTAAAGTTTGAATGGAAGGAAAAATGAAGCCCAAATTTTAAGTTAGCTTGCAACTTTTATGTAAGAACTGGCGTGAAGGTTTCTCTATTGAGAGATCTACTGATGAAGCTGTTTACAGTGGTTCCAATAATCTTCATTAAAATCCACAGAATGAAAAGACACTCATGCAACAATTGGAAAGACACTCAAGCCAACAAAACTGACACAAAAATAGACACAAGCTTATTACGTATCTCTTGAGGGGAATATTAACACATAATTTGGCCGGGGTAGGTGGGTGATTCCTGGGCAACTTTGAGTGTGTTATAATTCTGAAGTTCCCAACAAATGAAACGAATAAGATTTTGGCTGTGTTCTATCAGTGGTGGAGACTCATGAGCTTTAATCTAGTACTTATAAATAAATCTTAAACTCTCCAGTTTTAGGATTTAAACTTGTTTCCCAGTCTCCTTTTTCTCTTTTTCATATCAGTTCTAATCACACAATTAAAATCTGTTTATTGTTTAAAAGTGGGAAATATTAATAAGTAGAAAGAAAAATATCATCTACAATTTTACTACTAATTAATAATCAAAATGAACACGTGGGTGACTATCTTGATGGTCTTTGCCTTCCCCCTAGATAAAATAAAAGTATGTGTCTTTGTGTTTATACGATATGAGGTGTGTGTATAATTTATAATTCTAGAATAATTTATAATGCCATGAGGCTGAGATCTGTAATGTATTTGAGATCATGGCACAAGGTGGGGAAAGGCCTAGTACCTTAGTTGAAATCTGGGTTGCAGGGGTCCCTGCCAAAGCATGATATACTCTTATAAACTGGCTTTTCTTCTCTCTCTAAATCTCCCCAAATTTTGACATTTGAGACATCCCCAGAGATGAGATGCCTGGACCTTTGATTGGAGCGAGTGATCCTTTGCATAACAGTCCCAATGGTGACTCAGGCTTCAGGTCTAGGCTGGAAACAGTAATATTTCCCAGACCCACAGCTGTGCAGGTTACAATCCCTAGAGGCTTCTGACCACGGTGATTATAGAGAATAGTTCACTCTCAATGAATCACGTGAGTACTAGAAAAGCTAGATTTTTCATTTATTGAGAATACTCTTTTAAAGGAGCCTAGCTAGAGGCGGTTAGCAGAAGAGAAGGGTTTACATTACACAGTTTAATGCCATTCAGCTAATTCACAGACCACTGAAGTGTTTTCTGTTTTTGTTTTTCCATGTGGTATATACTTAGAGGCATGCAAAAAGAAATAAACTCTGATTAATTTAAGCAAAATAGAACATTGTCAAAAGGCAATTCTGACAAGGTGAAAGAATGAAGCTTAGAAAGCAGGTAGCAGTGATACTAGGCAGGTAGAGAATATTAGCAAAACTATGCCCTAGAAATGATACAATGAGAACCCAGCTCCCTGTCCTGTCCCTGCACCAAAGGCCAAGCCTCCCTCCCCATCAATTACAGGGCCTGTGGCAAGAGTACAATGGAGGCACAATATCATATGTCTAAATATTTAAAAGTTACAAATAAATTGTACATCAGATGAATAATGTGTTAAATCAGACGTCATATCCTCTTTGCTAAATATACTTTCATAATCAGCTGAAAGATCAAGTTCAAACAGAATTTTTGACTCCTTAGCGAATGCTAAGGATAAATCTAGCCCCTTCCCCTGCTCCCCAGTCCCGAGCACACCCTCTTTCTTGCTACTGCAACTTGAATGTAGAAGCATCATCCATATCTCCTGCAGAGGTCACCTCTTGACCTCCCTTTGGGTCTAGAGGTGTGAATGGTCTGCTCCCAGGGGGATAAACACAGGGAAGAGGATTACATAAGTCCTGGAAATGATCCCAAGGCTCATTTGCGCAGGGAGTTCAGAGTACTTGGCTACCAAAAGTGTAGTCAAGAAGCAGTCATGGAGTTCAGGCTGTGAGTAGGCACATCCTGTTGGACTTGTAGACTCCTGGCTCCATGGGGAGGAATTCAGATAAGAGGGCCAGGCAGCCCTCCCTAACTTGGGGCCTCCCTCTTGCCTGAATCTAAGGACAGTACTGCCATTGCCAGATCTGCTGGTCCTGCTCTGTGGACTGGATGTGGCTGCCCATCGACCACAGCATGACTTTTTCTCTGAGCCCGCTCCAGCACCCCAGCTGGAGTGTGTTAACGGCTGAACCAAGACTTTGCACCCAGCTTTAGCCCATAGTAGGTGAGATGGAGGTGGAGAGCTATGGAAAACAGAATATGGTCAAAAAATGGCAAATGTCTACTATCCCCAGACTGAAGGCACCACTTCTATTTTGTTTTTTGTTTTTTTAACAACACATTCCAAATCTTGGAATAAATGACGCATTTCTAAATAAGTTATACTCCCAAGCTGTTAGCCCAGAATCTACACAATTGTTTGAGAAAAAATATAAATGGGATCATTTTTGTTCAAAGTGGTCAAAAAAGAAAGGAAACATGAATTATCAATTCTCTTCTACTGGAAGCAAATGAAGAAGTTTGTTGTTCTTATTCATTTTATTTCTATCTTTAGGCCTGGGCCATCTTCTCACAGGCTAGGAGGAGTGAGATTTTTCTACATCTTAGCCATAAGTCAGTGTAGTAGACATTTGCTGCTTCTGCCCATCCAACATCCGTCTCTTCTTCCTCTGCTCTTCTGTTCTTCTGGAAAGAGCTTTCAGTTGGTTTGAGTGTGGTTGACTAACCCCTGATCTAGAAGTAGGCATTCAATCCATTAGTCTCACCCATTCAGAAGATCACACACTTATGGTCATAGTAATTGGTTTGTGGATGTTTGAATACTTTCGAGAGCATAAGGCATTCCTAACCTGTAAATATTTAAGGTGGAGATATTTAAGAAAGAGGAATTCTGGGATGGAGTTCATGAGAGGTAAGTAATTAGAAGCTCTTCCTTAGAGTCCAGGACTTGCCTGGGCCGACCCCCTCAGTCTCAACATTAAGCCAGAGCCAAGTGCTGTAATTCTTCCTGCTGATGGCAAGAATGTTGTTACTTCTGTGTGCTTGGTTCTTTTTGGGTGGAGTTCTCAGATAAAGGACACTACCCAGTCGCCTGCTTTTCTAGGTCCTTTGTTCTCCAGTGAAAGAGACTTCCTTGTGGTCAGCATAACTCTGGGATGCAACACACTTGAGTTTGTATCCTAGTTCTATTATTTAGCTGCATGTCTCAATTTCCTCTTCTGTAAAAGGGGATGATCTTCAGCCTGGGAAGGAAAATGAAGTCCTAGGTGGTGAGGAGGGGTTTTGATGCTCCTGGGAATTTTATCTTACAACAAAAAATGGGCTTGGAGTAGATTACATATGAAATAAAACCGTAAAGCAACTGATCTGCTCCCACCAGCCAAGGAAGTCTGCCTCTTTGTTTTCTAGTTGCATCTTGTACATGTTTAGCAGAGTTCATTGTGCATGGCATGTGCTCAGAAAATAGTTATTAATTGATTTCTTTTTGTTGTTTGATTCAATTCAATTCATTGCAATGTTTGATTGATTCAATTCACACAACAAATACAAGTTATTATACTTGGTGCTGTGAGGCATATGTGTGATGAGACATCATTGCCCTGTAGAATGTGCTAGAACAACTGAGATAATCCCGAATGAACAAAGGCAGTACTGCTACCCACATCTTCTTATTGGGGAAAATGGATCTGCTTATGTCTGCTGCTTTGTTTTAATAGAAGTCTGTAATCCTTGCTGTTTTTCCTTTGGCCAGTACCCAGGTTGCTCCCGAAACTTCCCCACTGAGGGTTTTCCTTTGACTTGTGAGTGAGCAGCACTCTTAGTTTGACCCAATTTATTTCCCAGCTGGGACCTGCCTGGGGTTTATGCTCCCCTCTGCACCTGTACCTCTTCTACTGGAGTCTCAGACTGCTCTCCTGTGTTCTGGGCTCCCCCCACTCCCAGCCCTCCTGGCAGGGAGTGAAGCTACAAAGTGATGCTACGTCTCTAAGCCCCTGACTGAATTTAAGCTGATTCTCCCTCTCCTTTGGTTTCCTTCCACAGGAGAAGTCAGGCCTTCCCCAAGGGCACAGATTTTAGGAGCCAAATACAGAAGAAGCAGATTCATTTTAAAGGACACTGGGCTGACATTGGTGTTCTCAAATCTGAATGAGAAAAGCCTAATTTATCAATTCAACTTGTTGTCTTTCATGTACCCAGATAAGAAAGCTAAAGGACATGAGAATCATTGACACAGATAAAAACGAATCTTTGTGTAATTATGCTGAGTTTATAGGTGCTTTTACATCTTTATTTGTCTCTTCAACATATCAGTAAGATAGGAGGAACAGACAGTACTATTATTCATATTTTATGCATAGGGAAAACAGCTCAAAGTCTGTCTGTCTGTGAATACGTATCTAACAGAGATAGCAGAGCTATAACACAAACTCAGGTCTTTTGACTACAGATCTTATTATGCTATCCTGCTAACTTACTAATAAAAATTACAAGGTTTTGGATGAACCACTTGTGTCATAATTTCCACATAGATATAATAACCATGTATTATAAAATTCTCGAATTGCAATGAGTACATGACATAATATTAGCACTACTCCCCACTCTGACTTGGTCAATGCCTCTCACATCACCAATGCACATTTTCATTGCATCCTCCATGGTTACTCTTTTACACCATTTTATGGTGTAAATGGTGGTTTTGGGTTTTTTTTGTTTTTTTGTTTGTTTTTGAGACGTAGTCTCGCTCTGTCACCCAGGCTTGAGTGCAGTGGCGTGATCTCTGCTCACTGCCAGCTCTGCCTCCTGGGATCACGCCATTCTCCTGCCTCAGCCTCCCAAGTAGCTGGGGCTACAGGCACCCGCCACCACACCTGGCTAATTTTTTGTATTTTTAGTGGAGACGGGGTTTCATCGTGTTAGCCAGGATGGTCTTGATCTCCTGACCTTGTGATCCACCCGCCTTGGCCTCCCAAAGTGCTGAGATTACAGGCGTGAGCCACCGTGCCCGGCCGCAAATGGTGTTTTTAAGTAATTTTAAGCAATTTTATGGTGTTAATTAAGCAATAGATTAATTAATATGCTTCTCTTGCACTGGACTTTAAGCTCCATGAGGGGAGGGAGAATGTCGGATTTTGCTCATGTTGAATTCCCAATAGAGTTCTTGACATGTAGTAAGTGCTTAATTTGTTGAACGAATGAATAAAAAATCAAGGTGCAGTAGCTAGTGCTTTGACTTGGGGCTCTGTTCTCAACCAGAAGTTAACGAAGCCTGTCAGAAGCTGAAGGCCAAGGGAGAATATTCATAAATGTGTTTGGAGGCTGTTATTGGACACCAGAGTTAATCAGGAGAGAAAGCCAAGCATTCTTTCCAATTTATATGGACTAGAGTGTGTGTGGCTGTCACTCTTGGGGAGACCCTTCTGTGAATTTTTCTTTTTCTTTGCCTTGGCTGAGGTTTGGAGAGATAGAGCAGTGGCAGGGGAGTAGAAAGGCAATGAGGCCCTTAGGTTACCTCTTCTAGGGCCTGTGGGTTTGGCTGCAGACCAGAAGATCTGGCCCCTCTCCTGGATTCTGGACCTAAGCCAAGGCCAAAGTCAATTCAGCAGCTGCCTTGGCATCAATAGAAGTTTTCATGGCAGTGCTGGAGACTTTGAGGGCATTAGCTATCTATTTCTTTTGGTATCATCAAAAGAAAAGAAAACTCTTCCTTGCTGTTAGACACTGCCAAACTCAATTATCCTTAGTAGGGGAGAAAGAAGGGACACTCATTTGTGCTTTGAGGGAACTTATGACAAAGGGATGAGCAAACACATCATACTGTGGATCTAAACAGCAACCAACACATTCATTTCTGTAAGTACGATCCTGGATCTAGCATTATGATGAAATATAAACTCAAGATCCATCCACACCAGAGACTTGCTGTTCACTGAGCATGTATCAGTGAGTGTTTATTCAGAATGAACTACACAAAATGCTCTGTTCTGAGTGTTTAGTTGATGGAAAGGTCTTTTGGGAATTGACTAAGATTATTTATGCTCTCCTGTTCTAGCACTTCTGGGGCACCAGCAGAATCACCAGCAGACTCTCCTGCGGGGTGCTGCCCCAGTGGTGCTCAGTGACCCATCTGGGTGGTTCCAGCCTTTGCCTCAGGCTCCCTTGCATCCCTTCTTTGAATACTGATGATTAGTTTACAGTGTGTGTTTCAACTTTTCGGTGGCATGGAGCATGGAGAGCCCAGCACAGGTCTCTGTAAAAGGGGCCTGACTTGCTGCGGGAATTGGGCAGATCTGGCTCTCCTTAGCACTCCCCTTCTTTGGGCCACATTCACCTCTTGCACTAAATTTTATGCTCATCACTGGTCTTGGTGAGTTGAATATTGGACAAAAAGTTTTAACCTAGTGAGCCGAGAGTACTGTCTTTTGCTGCTTCTTTAACTGCTTATGCCATCTCCATCCACCTCCCATTCTATCGATCAGTTATTTTTTTCTGGAGTGGGTATGAGTATACTTGGATAATTGTAGCTACTTAGTATCATTTAATATAGAGAAGGCCGATCATATGATAGACTTTGTTAGTAGTCTTTCAAAATCCATGATCGCCTTCTTTTTTTCTTTTATTTTTGAGAGGCAGTCTCACTCTCTTGCCAGGCTGGAGTGCAGTGGAGTGATCTCTGCCTCCCGGGTTCAAGTGATTCTCCTGCCTCAGCCTCCCTAGTAGCTGGGACTACAGGTGCCCGCTACCACATCCAGCTAATTTTTATATTTTTAGTAGAGACAGGGTTTCACCATGTTGACCAGGCTGATCTCGAACTCCTGACCTCAAGTGATCCACCCATCTCTGCCTTCCAATGTGCTAAGATTACAGGTGTAAGCCACCGTGCCCGGCCACCTTTTTTTATACTAATAGAACCCTCAATTTTTAGGTGGGCATCTAAGTGCCAACAACCAAGATTGCTTTTTCCAGCCTCCCTTGAAGTTAAGTGTGGCCATATGATCATGACTTCCCCAATGAACCATAAGTGGAAGTGATGTGCTCAATTTCTGGGAAAAGCCCTTTATGGAAAGGAGTGTACCCTATTTCCCACCTCTTCCCTTTTCCTCATGTAGACATAGTTGGAACTTAGCAGCCATTTTGTCCCCAAGGTGGACAGAGGAACAAGATGAAGGAGATGGGTTTTCTAGTACCATCAGGGCCTTGTAGGGCCATACCCCTAACCTCTGAGTTATGCTTATTCAAGAGAGAAACAGGCTTTGATTTTACTTTGGCCGCTGTTGTTTTGGCTTTTTTATTACTCTGAACTCAACTTAATCCTGACTGATATAAACTTTAGAATTGTTTTTGACAAAAGCAAATTCTTTGTGGTTCCAATGGGAATTATATTACATTTATATGTTAATTTAGGGAGAATAGACTTCCTAACAATTCTTTCCATCCAAGAACCTGTTCTGTGCTTTCATTTACTCAAGTCTTTTAAAATATTACTATGAGCATTAAAGAAAACATAAAACTTTGTTGTTTTCTTTGCTTTCCATATTGTACATATACTACTCTATAAAATTCTAAGATGAATATGAAACCAAATAAAGCACTACAGGGCAATGCATAAATGTAAGCCCAAGGTAAGCCTAAATAAAGGAAAATAATCCTTTAAGTTTAACCTTTCTGTCTATTTGAAAATTTTATGACATTTCTTCTTCCATATATGATTTACAGAAAGCAAGTTGACTGTTGAACACTCCAATGTTCATTAAAGAAGCCTTTTAAAGCATAATTGCTTACCAGAAACACTTAGAAAATCATTTGTACTTCATGTTTCTATCTGGGTGCTTTATTTCTTAATAGAATCTTATCCTTGTTATCTAAGAGTGGTGTATAAATTTGGGGAGCATTTAGGCAGTAGATGAAATGCAAAAGCTTTCATGAAATATCAGGCTTCACAGCTGAGAGCACAGCTTGGTATTTGTAACCAGAAGAGCTAGATTTGACACTGGGAGTAAGTTCCTAATAGATATAAGACCGTGGACAGGTCACTTACCATCTTACCATCTTGAAACTCCAGTTTCCCCATGTATAACTTGGGAATGATAAAAATACTTGCTCAAATTTTTCTTTACAATGTTGTAAAGGTTGTTAAAGATAATGGGTGCGAAAATGCTTTATACATTTTAAAAATCTGTTTAAGTGTGAGGGATACGGGTTGGCTATTTGTCTCCTCCAAATCTCATGTTGAAATATGATTCCCAATGTTGGAGGTAGGGACTAGTGGGAGGTCATGGTGGAAGATCCCTAATAAATGGCTTGGTGGCCTCACTTTGGTAATAAGCCCGTACAAGACCTGGTTTTTTGAAGGAGCATGGTGCCTCCCCCTCTCTCTTGCTCCCTCTCTCATCATGTGACATGCTTGTTTCTGCTTTGCCTTCCACTATGAGTGAAAGCTCCCTGAGGCCTCACTAGAAGTCAAGCAGATACTGGCACCAAGCTTCCCATTCAGCCTGCAGAACCATAAGCCAATTAAACCTCTTCTCTTTATAAATTGCCCAGCCTCAGGTGTTTCTTCACAGTAATGCAAGAATGGACTAACACAGAAAACTGGTACCGAAGAGTGAGGTGTGAGATATTGCTGTAAAGATACTTGAAGATGTGGAAGTGACTTTAGAACTGGGTAATGGGCAGAGTTTGGAAGACTTTGGAGGGCTCAGAAGAAAACAGGAAGATAGGGAAAGTTTGGAACTTCTTAGAGACTGGTTAAATGATTTTGACCAAAATGCTGAAAGAAATATGGATCGTGAGTGCTAGGTTGACAAAGTCTCAGATGGAAATGAGGAGCTTATTGTGAACTGGAGTAAAAGTCACCCATGTTATGCCCTAGAAAAGAAGGATCCTTTTTTGTTGCAAGTAACATAAACCTCAAAAGATATTGGCATAAACATGAGTGAATAAAGTATGTCATAAATAGTGTGTACAGAGGTAAGACAGGATTCAGGCTTGGTTGATTCAGGATCCAGGTTCTTTGACCTCCCTTCAATGCTGGTTTCCTTCTTAGGTAGGTAGCAAGATGGCTGCAGCAGATCCAGCACTCAACTCCAGTCAGGGCAATGTTCAGGAGAAACAGAGAAAATGCGTTAACACTCTGCTTTAGGAGCAAGACACTTTGTCCAAAACCCCTCATCTGTCCTGAAGAACTCAAACCACACCTTAGTGGGCAGACCTAAGTTGCATGTGCATTCCCGAAATCACTGTGAATGTGAATGAAATATGTCAATCTGGCCCATCTTCAGAACTGGAGATGCCTCATTCCCCCAAGGCAATGGTGGTTTTTGAGAGAAGTGGATACCTGGACAAACCTTGAGTTTGTTGAGTGTATCAGAGGCAATCAGTGACCTTCCTTTATTGTTTTGTTGTGCACTGTTTCTGGTGCACACTGGTAGCTTCCTACTGCAAGTATCTGTGACTCTCTTTCTGAGGAATTTCTCTGGCTATGGGAGCTTGCGTGGTCTGCTTGGAGTAGGCTAAAAAGTGCTGAGGAATTAGTGTTCCTGGAAGGAGCCCTCAGTTAGTGATAGATGAGAACTGAAGGACAGAACCCCAGTTTCCTTGTCCCTTAGTGGGAAAACTCTAAGTTATGTTCTACTCCATTTCACACAGGTTCCCAGTGGTATGGAGCTCCAGTTGCCCACAGAGATGATTTGCTCATTAACATAGTATAGTTTGTGTTGGCTTCTTTTCTTTCCTGGATCACTTCCTCACACACTTACCAGTATTTCCCGGTATCACCTCTCAACCAAACAACTTGTACCCAAGTCCTTGTTGGAGGGTCTGCTACTGAGGGAGCTCAACCAAAGTTGGGAGGAGGAAGAAAGGGGAAAGAGTTCTGTGTAGGAAATGAACAGTGTCCTCTACTGGCACATAGAGATTCAGGCGCCACTTGTAAAACTTCCCAGAGTTTGTATTTATCAGTCTGCCAACTACAGCCTCCCAAAAGGACTCCAAAACTAAGATTGAGCCTCAACATTCCCAAGTATATTTATAAACCTGAAAACTTTCTGATGAAATGCAAAATTATAGCCTTTCTGCAAATTATGCATATAATTAATAGACATAAAGTCTTCTGAATAAACTTATGAGGCTTTATTTAGCCAGAATGTGTCAGACTGAACATTTTAAAATACATATTTCCTTTCCAGTGTACCTGTCTTTCCCCACAGATGTTGATTTCTTCAGGATTTTGGTTATTTGAAATTTTGTTTGTTTTCCTAAATCTGCTTTGTAGAGATTTGGGAGATTATTTAGGGTGGAATAATGTACTTTTTGAAAATTTATTTCTTCACATGAAGTCTTTTTAGCTCATTAGTTTATAATATTCTTGGAGTTATTATTTTAAAGCTTGTGGCTCAAAGGGGATACAACCACTAGATGGATAGGAAAAATTGAAAGCTTGATTTTCCTCAGCTAAGACTGGAAACCAGAACTTTATCACTCCTATTTTTACAGATGCCATGTGGTGGGAACCTTGGCCAGCTGGGATGTGGGTGGCTGAGACTTTCTTCAGCTTCTTACTGGAAACTGTTTTTTTGACAGCAGTAATAAATCAGACATCCACAGGAAGCAAAGAGATCATTGAAACGAAACATAAGGTGTAAAATGTTCTGCCTGATATTATGACAGCCCTTTCCTTGGTGGGCTCTCTCTTTGGACCTATTAGAGAAACAGATCTCCGATTTACAGGAGGATGCATAAATTGGAGGTGTAAAAATTACCAGATTTTATGTGAATATTGATTTGTTCACAGTATACACAGGTCTAAGTTAATTTTAAGAGCACATCCCATAAACTCTATGAAAACTAACTTGTCTTAGGCTATTGCAAATCCGTGGTATCGTTTGACTTTTTGAATTTGTATTTTTGACTTCCTTTAATGTAAGTATCCTTCAACAGGTGTAATAAACATTCAAAAGGGATTTACTATAGTCATAGGAACTAAATGAGAAATTCCGAGAATTTCATTCTGGCAAACTGAATGATGTATTGCTAGTTATATATGGCTATTGAACCATGACTCTTCCCACAGGAAAACTCTGAGATTACTATCATCAGAGTCACCATATCCATAACCAATTTCTGTCCAGTTGAATGCTTCTGATGTATTTTAATCTGGTTTTGTTGATAGTGATAAAACACTGGCTTGGCTCTATTTGGACTGAGTAATTTAAAAATATTTTACATTGATGAAATCATATTTTAATAATAAAGTTAATAAAATATATTGACTTTATCCCAAATTTAGAAGCAGCAACTATTTCACAAAGAGGAAAAAATGTTGTCAATACTTACATAAAATTATTTAATTTCAGTTGATTTTTGTAGGAAGAACTATAGAAATAGTTGATCTTTCTTCTTTTTCCAACTTAAAATGAGCAGCCACTGCTTTTCCCTCCATTCCTCTTAGGGCTGTCTCAACCAGCTTGTCGAAACCAGAATGCACTTGAGGAAGCCAAATGTCTCCATAACATAGCGGCTGCATAACCAATGAAAATGAAATATTTTAAAAATCAAATGGGCAGAATGATTCCCTTACTTGTGGCACTCTTATTATGCTTAAAGTATAATCACACCAGAAAATTGATTAGAATGGAGTTGTGAAAATTTTAAAGTTTCACACTTTCATTATTGTTACCATCATTGTACACACCCACATATTGACTTAAACAAAATATTGTTTCTTAAATTTGAGACATAAACGTTATTCCACTTATTGGCTTGAATTTAGGATTTTTGAGCTTGTTTAATCTGTTTAAAGATTTCTTAGTGTTTTTACATAATTCATTGCTATTGTTAAGCAAAATCACCATAATTCCACTGTAGTATACCCCCACAATATTTCAGAACTTGTTCTAGACAAGGAGAATACATCTCTTATTATTTAGTACCCCTGATCCACTTACAGAGATCTAGGAAGTGGAAATCTAGGGGACACTACTGCTGGAATACCCAGCATTTATCGCCATCACTTTCCCCTCTGATAGAACCATAATTCCAGTTAGGCAACTCATTTTTCTCTGCACTGCTTGGAAAGTGACTTCCATCTTTATCTCCAATGATGTAATCTGATTATTTTAAGCCAGTTGTAGTAATTCTACAACTATGATTGGTTCAGGAAGTAAGGCAAAACTTTTCTGTCTTTCCAAAAGCTATTGCAACAAAAGCAAAAATTGGCAAATGGGATCTAATTAAACAAAAGAGTTTCTGCACAGCAAAAGAAACCATCAACGCAGAAAACAGACAACCTACAAAATGGGAGAAAATATTTGCAAACTGTGCATGTGACAAAGTTCTCATATCCAGCATCTATACGATACTCTAACAAATTTACAAGAGAAAAACCAACAGCCCCATTAAAAAGTGGGTAAAGCACATGAACAGACACTTTTCAAAAGAAGACATACATGCAGCCAACAAGCATATGAAAAAAAGCTCAATATCACAGACCATTACAGAAATGCAAATCAAAACCACAGTGAGATACCATCTGACACCAATCAGAATGGCTACTATTAAAGTCAAAAAATAACAGATGCTGGTGAGGTTGTGGAGAAAAAAGAATGCTTATACACTGTTGGTGGCAGTGTAAATTACTTCAACCATTGCGGAAAACAGTGTGGTGATTCCTCAAAGACCTAAAAACAGAATTACCATTTGACCCAGCAATCCCATTACTTGGTAAATACCCAGAGAAATACAAATCATTATATCATAAAGACACATGTGTGCTTGTGTTCACTGCAGCACTATTCACAATAGCAAATTCATGGAATCAACCTAAATGCCCATCAACGGTAGACTGGATAGAGAAAATGTGACACATATACACCATGGAATACTATGCAGCCATAAAAATGAATGAGATCATGTTCCTTGCAGGAACATGAATGGAGGTGGAGCCCATTATCCTTAGCAAATTAATGCAGGAACAGAAAAACCAAATATCATGCATTCTCACTTATAAGTGGGAGCTAAATGATGAGAACACATGGACACATAGAGGGGAACAACAAGCACTGGGGCCTACTGGAGGGTGAAGGTTGGGAGGAGGGAGAGGATCAGGAAAAATAACAAATGGGTATGAAACCTAACACCTGGGTGATGAAATAATCTGTACAACAAATCCCCATGACATAATATATAATCTATATATCAGAGCTGTGTTATATAACAAAACTAGCCCTGAACTTAAAACAAAAGTTAAAAAAAAAAATAAATGTCTGTCTTTATCTTTATTGGCAGTTGGATTTGCATCAAAAGTGATGCAATTAGACAATAAGGAAAAACTTCTTCTGTGGTTGAAGAAGATTTTTTTTTCTTTACAACTTGCTGAATACAAAGCAGAAAGCCTGTTGTCCTATTGCTGTTGGCCACTGGCTTGAGACTGTGAGGGAAGTGAACATAGGAACAAATGGACACAGGGAAAGAGTGAAGATAATTTTAGAGCAAATGAAAGCCTGATTGTCTTATATCTGGATCCTCCCTATCTCTCAGTTTGAAGATGGAGCTTGTGTACTCATTCCAACTTATAGGATGTGAGCATCCAGAGATCTATAGATTCAATGAAATCCCTATAAAAATGCTGATAATTTTTTTGTAGAAATAGAAAAACTCATCCTAAAATTCAAATGGAATCTCAAAACAATCTTGAAAAACAAGAAAAAAGTTGTAGGGCTCACAATTCCTGATTTCAAAACTTACTACAAAACTTCGGTAATAAAAACAGTGTGGAATTGGCAAGAATACAGACATACAGACCAATGGAATAGGCTAAATAGCCCAGAAGTAAACTCTCACATATATGGCCAAATGATTTTCAACAACGGCGCTAAGACCAGTTGATGGGGAAAGAACAATCTTTTAACAAATGGTGCTGGGAAAATTACCTATCCACATGCAAAAGAATGAAGTTGGAACCTTACCTTATACCATATACAAAAAATAACTCAAAATAGATCAAAGACCTAAACTAAAAGAGAAAATGACACAGCTCTCAGAAGAAAACAGAAAATCTTCATGTCACTGGATTTGGCAATGATTTCCTGGATATGACAACAAAAGTATAGGCAACAAAAGGAAACATACATAAATTATACTTTATCAAAATTAAAAACTTTTGTATATCGAATGACACTACCAAGAGAGAGAAAAGACAATCTACAGTGTGGGAAAAAAATGTTTGCAAATCATATGTCTGATAAGGTGTTAACAGCCAGAATATAGAAAGAACTCCTACAATTCAACAACAACAAAACAATCCAATTCAAAAATGAGAAAAGGGGCCAGGCGCGGTGGCTCACGCCTGTAATCCCAGCACTTTGGGAGACTGATGCAGGTGGATCACAAGGTTAGGAGATTGAGACAATCCTGGCTAACAGGGTGAAACCCCATCTCTACTAAAAATACAAAAAATTAGCTGGGCATGGTGGTGGGTTCCTGTAGTCCCAGCTACTCAGGAGGCTGAGGCAGGAGAATGGCATGAACCTGGGAGGCAGAGCCTTCAGTGAGCCGAGATTATGCCACTGTGCTCCAGCTTGGGTGACAAAACGAGACTCTGTCTCCAAAAAAAAAAAAAAAAGAGAGAGAGAGAGAAAAGGACGTGTACAGGTTTTTTTTTTCAAATAAGATATACAAATGGCCAATAAGCGCATGAAAAGATGTTAAACATCAATAATCACTGGGGAAGTGCAAGTCAAAACCATAATGAGATGCCACTTCGCACCCATTAAGATGGTGGTTATATGCAATTTCATACTCAATTTGCCACAAAAAGAATAAAATATCTAGGAATACAGCTAACTAGTGAGGTAAAAGATCTTTTCAAGGAGAACTACAAAACACTGCTTAAAAAAATCAGAGATGATACAAATAAATGGAAAAATATTCTATGTTCATAGATAGGAAGAATCAATATTGTAAAAACAGCCACACTGCCCAAAGCAACTTATAGATTCAATGCCATTCCTATTAAACTACCATTGAGATTCTTCACAGAACTAGAAAAAACTATTTTAAAATTTATATGGAACCAAAAAAAGAGTCTGAGAAGCCAAGGGAATCCTAAGCAAAATGAACAAAGCTGGAGTAATGACGCTAGCCTACTTCAAACTATACTACAGCCTACAGTAATCAAAACAGCAAGATACTGGTACAAAAGCAACATGTACACCAATGGAACAGAATAAAGGCCACACACCTGCAACTATCTTCAACAAACCTGACTAAAACAAGCAATGAGGAAAGGATTCACTGTTCAATAAATGGTGCTGGGGAACTGGCTAGCTATATGCAGAAGATTGAAACTGGACCCCATCCTTACACCAATAGAAAAATTAACTCAAAATGGAGTAAAGACTTAAACGTATAACTCAAAACCTTAAAAATGCTGCAAGACAATCTAGGCAATACCATTCTGGACATAAAAATGGGCAAAGATTTTATGACAAAGACACCAAAAGCAATTGCAATGAAAGCAAACTTTGACAAACGGAATCTAACTAAACTAAAGAGCTTTTGCAGGGAAAAGGAAACTATCAACAGACTGAACAGACAACCTATAGGATGGGAAAAAATATTAGTAAACTATGCATCTGACAGGGGTCTAATATCCAGCATCCATAAGGAACTTAAATTTACAAGAAAAAAAAAAACAAGCAATCCCATTAAAAAGTGAGCAGAGCACATGAACAGACACTTTTCAAAAGAAGACGTACATGCAGCCAAAAAGCATATGAAAAAATGCTCAACATCACTGATCATTAGAGAAACACAGATCAAAATCACAATGAGATATCTCACACCAGTCAGAATGGCAATATTACAAAGTAAAAATTAACAGATGCTGGTGAGGTTGTGGAGAAAAAGAAAAGATTTTACACTGTTTTGGGGAGAGTAAATTAGTTCAACCATTGTGGAAGACAGTGTGGCAATTCCTCAAAGACTTAAAGCAGAACTACCATTCAACCCAGCAATCCCATTAATGGGTATATACCAAAAGAATATAAATTGTTCTATTATAAAGACACATGCGTGCATATGTTCACAATAGCAAAGTCATGTAATCAACATAAATGTCCATCAATGGTGGACTGAATAAAGAAAATGTGGTACATATACACCATGGACTACTATACAACCATTTAAACAAATGCGATCAGGTCCTTTGAAAGACTATGGATGCAGCTGGAGGCCATTAACCTTGGCAAACTAATGTAGGAACAGAAAAGCCAAATAGCACATGTTCCCACTTACAAATGGGAGCTAAATGATGGAACACATGGACACCTACCGGGGAATGACACACATTGGGGCCCACCAGAGGGTGGAGAATGGGAGGTGAGAAGGGATTGAGAAATATGGCTAACACGTACTAAACTTAACACCTGGGTGGTGAAATAATATGTACAACAAACTCCCATGACGCAAGTTTACCTATATAACAAACCTGCACATGTACCTCAGGGCTTAAAATAAAAGTTAAAAAAAGTGGCCATTTAAAAAAAAATGAGAAAACCAACCAAAACCCCAGAAAGTAACATGAGTTGGTTAGGATGTGGAGAAAGTGGAACCCTTGTGGAGAAATGTAAAGTGGTGCAGCTGCTATAGAAAACAACATGACAGCTATCAAAAAATTAAACAGAATTACCATATGATTCAGGAATTTTGCTCCAAACAGTTGGAAGCAGGGACTTGTACAGATTGTTGTACAGCAATATGCATTGAAGCATATAAAAGGCAGAAACAATCTGAATGTCCACTGACAGAGGAGTGGATAAGCAATATGTTGTATACACATTCAATGAAATATTACTCAGCCTTAAAAAGAAAGAAAGCAAGGCACAGTGGCACATGCCTGTGTTCCCAGCTACTCAAGAGGCTGAGGTGAGAAGACTACTCGAGCCCGGGAGTTTGAGACTAGCCTGGGCAACATAGGAAGATCCCATCTCAAAAAAAAAAAAGAAAAAAATAAAAGGGAATGTAATTATGATACATGCTACAACATGGATGAACTTGAGGACATTTTGCTAAGTGAAGTAAGCCAGACACAAAAGGACAAATGCTGTGCGAATTCCACTTCCATGAAGTACCAAAAAGGTCACATTCACAGAGACAGAAAGTCAAATTGTGGTTATTAAGATCTGGGGGTAGGAGGAAATAAGGAGTTACTGTTTAATGAATAGAGTTTCAGTGTGGGACAATGAAAATGTTCTGGAGATGGATGGTGGTGATGGTTGCACAGCAATGCAAATTTATTTAATATCACTGAATTGTAGACTTAAAAGCGGTTAAAATGATAAAAGTTATGTTATATATATTTAACCACCAAAACAAAACAAACAAAAAAACAAAAAGGACAGAACTGTGATATTAGAAATCCTGAAACTTGGGAATTTCTGTGAAGGTTTTCTGTTATCAAAAGGTGGAGCCTGGGAGTAGATGTGCCTTTGTTTAGTAGAGCATAATAAATGGAGGTATTTGGATATGCAAATATCCGAAATGCAACTTACACAAAGAATAGTTGTGTGTGTGTGTATGTGTGTGTGCTTCAGTAGGAATGACTAAGGGATATCTAATATGTAGTTTTTAAAAATTTTTTAATTTTTGTGGGCACATAGTAGGTGTATATAGTTATGGGGGGTATGTTAAAAGAAAAATTTCAGCCAGATTAAATTTTGAAGAGTTTAATTAACTGAGCAATGAATGATTCGTGAACCGGGCAGCCTCCTGAGCCAGAGTAGGCTCAGAGACTCCAGCGCAGCCACATAGTGGAAGAAGATTTATGGAGAGAAAAAGGAAAATGACTCACAGAAAATGGAAGTGAGGTACAGAAACAGCCAGATTGGTTACAGCTTGGCATTTGCCTTATTTAAACGTGATTTGAACGCTTGGCCACTTTTGATTGACCAAAACTCAGAGATTGGCACAAGAGTAGACTACAGTCTGTTTACAACTCCATTTAGTTTATAGTTCATGTGGAAAGAGAAACTTTTAGGCTGAACTTAAAATATGTAAGGAGGCAGCTTTAGGCTAAATTTGATTTAACAGATACATGAGATATTTTGATACAGGCATTCAATGTGTAATAATCACATCAGGGTAATGGGGTGTCCATCACCTCAAGCATTTATCTTTTGTGTTACAAACAATCCAATTATACTTTTAGTTATTTTAAAATGTCCACTTAAATTATTATTGACTATAGTCACTCTGTTGTGCTAGTAAATACTACATCTTATTCAATCTTTCTAATTCTTTTGTTGTTTTATGTTTGGTTGGTTTTTTTTTTTTTAATACTTTAAGTTGTAGGGTACATGTGCACAACGTGTAGGTTTGTTACATATGTATACATGTGCCATGTTGGTGTGCTGCACCCATCAACTCGTCAGCACCCATCAACTCGTCATTTACATCAGGTATAACTCCCAATGCCATCCCTCCCCCCTCCCCCCTCCCCATAATAGGTTTTGGTTTTTTTTGAGACAGGCTCTTGCTCTGTCACCCTGACTGGAGTGCAGTGGCATAATCTCAGCTCCCTGAAACCTCTGCCTCCCGTGTTCAGGTGATTCTCGTGCTTCAGGCTCCCAAGCAGCTGGGATTACAGGTGCCTACCACAACACCCAGCTAATTTTTGTGTTTTTAGTAGAGATGGGATTTCTCCATGTTGGTCAGGCTGGTTTCGAACTCCTGACCTCAAGTGATCAACCCACCTCATCCTCCTGAAGTGCTGAGATTACAAGGCTGAGCCCCCATGCCGGGCCTCTAACTATTTTTTTGTACTCATTAACCAACTCCCCTTCTTATCCACACCCCCACTCCCCTTTCCGGTCTCTGGTAACCATCTCAAATGTAGTTTCAGTTGTTGCCTTTCACTGTGGTGTGTTGTAATTTCCCTATTTCTCCAACTTTGAATCAAAACATATAGCACAAGAACCCTGGGTTAGGGGTAGGGAAGTGTTCAGCATGGCATAAAGTAGACCAGTGAGAGAGGGTGACATCTGTAGTGCTAACTGTGGCGTCACAAAGAAAGTTGCAGGCAGAGGTTGGTCAAGACAATGAGAAGCCCCACCTGCTCCCCAGTAACCCCTGGTGGGGAGGACAGGGAGGCTTTCCACAAAACCTGGAATGGGTGTTCCAGTCATTTCATTTGCATGTTAAGGGGTGAGGCCAGAAACCTATGGCATTTGGAGACACCAAGGTTACAAACAGCGTCAAATTCATTATAATATGTAAATTGAAACATATCTTTGTGGGTTTGCTGGAGTAATTCTTTTTTTTTTTTTTTTGAGATGGAGTCTCGTTCTGTAGCCCAGGCTGGAGTCCAGTAGCACGATCTCGGCTCACTGCAAGATCCACCTGCCAGGTTCACGCCGTTGTCCTGCCTCAGTCTCCCGAGTAGCTGGGACTACAGGCACCCGCCACCACGCCCGGCTAATTTTGAGTAATTCTTCTTTGTTTTAGTCCTTTGACATTTTCTTCCCTAGAAGATACGCTTTTGTTGAAATTGATAATTTACTACAGTCACGCGCTAAGGTTTGCTGCCATATGTTGCTTATCATAGGAACTACAAAGGATCAAAGTCCAACAGAACATTTTGTATTCTGCATGTTCCCCAGAGCTGTCTTGTTATAACTTTTTTTTTCCATTAACACTGGAGAGGAAAATAAACTGATGTCTGCTGTGGACATTGCCAAAATAGACATTTGATTTCTGTTAGCTTTGATCCCCCTCTCCTGGGCTTGCCACGTCTCACAGTGGGCTCTCAGGGCCTGATCTCCTGTGTGTAGGGCTTCCAGTGATAAGGATGGTAGAATCTCCTGTTCAGAGCTCAGCAGTCCCATTGGAGTTCTTTCTCTTCCTCTTTGTGGAACATCTGGGAGACTCAATCAGAGACTGCTGAGACCATCCCATCCTGAGATACAAATTTTAGGCACAACAATGTGGCTGACATGTGCAAGACCAACAGGGCTTAGCTTACAACATCTATGTTTTGGAAAAAGCTATCTGTGTGTTCAACATGTTCTCCAGACGTGGCCCATCTGAGCTACTGAAGGGAAACAATGGCCGTAGGGCAGGAAGTGGAGGGGGATATGCAGCTTGCATTCCTGTTCTCTTTCATGGAGCGCTGAATACTGCAATGAGACCTCTTGGGATCTTCTCAAAACTGTGTCCCACATGGCCCATCAAGGTCGATCCTGACAGTCTCTTTAATGCAGACTTCTGGGAAAGTGAAATTGAATTTGGGCAGGGAGGAAAAGAAGATCATGTGATAGTTACAGTGCTGCCTAGGATCTGCAAGATCAACAGGCTACTGGTGCAGAAAACAGTCACTGAGCAGCCAAATCTGGGAAGGCAGAGGACTGACTGTAAGGAAGCCCTAGGCAACTGCATTACTGTGGTTGGCACATGTGTATGGTGTGCATGTGCATGGCGTATGTATGTGATTGGGGGGCTTGGAGATTCTTGGGACCTGTTCCTCCTTCCCCATTTTTTCTTTATTGAGGTAAAATTCACATAACATAGAGTTAATTATTTAAATGTGTACAACTCAGTGGTATTTAGTACATTCACAGGGCTGTGCAACCATGACCTCTATTGAAATATTTTACCATCCCCCAAAGGAAGTCCCCATACTGATTAAGCAGTGTCTCTTGCATCCCTCTACCTCTACATGGTATAGCATAGGCTCCCATATAGCCTAGGTTTGCAAGTCCCTGGCAGCCACTAATCTATTTTCTGTCTCTATGGCTTTACCTATTCCAGGTATCTTATATATAGTCACATAGCAATGTTTTGGTGAACTGCATATACCACAGTGGTCCCATAAGATTATAATGGAGCTGAAAAATTCTTATGCCTAGAGATATCATAGCTATCCTGACGTTGTAGCACAACACATTATGCATGTGTTTGTAGTGATGCTGGTGTACCAAACCTACTGTGATGTCAAGTCATATAAAAGTCTAGTATATACAATCATTTACAATGCATAATACTTGAAAATGATAATAAGCAATTATGTTTCTGGTTTATGTATTTACTATACCATGCTTTTTATCATTACTTTAGATTGTACTCCTACTTATGTATTTAAAAGTTACTGTAAAACAGCCTCAGGCAGGTCCTTCAGGAGGTATTTAGAAGAAGGCATCATTATCTTGGGAAATGACTGCTCCATGCCTGTTACTATCCCTGAAGACCTTCCAGTAGGACAAGATGTGAAAGTGGAAAACAGTGATATTGTTGATCCTGACCCTGTGTAGGTCTAGGCTAATATGTGGGTTTGAGCCTTAGTTGTTGTTTTTTCTTCTTTTTCAGATGGAGTCAAGCTCTGTTGCCCAGTCTAGAGAGTGGCTCACTCCAACCTCCACCTCCTGTGTTCAAGGGATTCTCATGCCTCAGCCTCCTGAGTAGCTGGGATTACAGGCATGCACCACCACACTCAGCTAATTTTCTGTATTTTTAGTAGAGACAGGGTTTTGCCATATTGGCCAAGCTGGTCTTGAACTCATGGCCTCAAGTGATCCTCCTGCCTCAGCCTCCCAAAGTGCTGGGATTATAGACACGAGCCACGACACTTGGCCAGGATTTGTGTCTTAGGTTTTAACAAAAAACAGTTTAAAAAGTAAAAAAAAAAAATTTAAAAATTAAAAATATAAACAACTAATAGAGTAAGGATATAAAGAAAGAAAATATTTTTGAACAGCAGTACTACGTGTGTTTTAAGCTAAATGTTATTAAAAGAGTCAAAAAATTACAGTAGGCTAAGGGTAATTCTAATTGAAGAAAGAATTTTAAAAATAAATTTAGTGTAGCCTAAGTGTGCAGTATTTATGAAGTCTAAGGCAGTGTATAGTAATGACCTGGTCCTTCACATTCACTCACCATAGGCTCATTGGCTCACCCAGAGCAATTCCAGTCCTGCAAGCTCCATTCATGCTAAGTGCCCTATAAAGGTGTACTATTTATTGTCTTTTATACTGTATTTTTACTATATCTTTTCCAGGTTTAGATATGTATAGATACACAAACACTTAACATTATGTTACATTTACCTATAATATTTAGTACACTAACATGCTGTACAGGTTTGTAGCCTAGGAGCCATAGAATATGCAATATAGCCTAGGTTTGCAGTAGGCTACTATACATTTAGGTTCACGTATTAAGTATATAATGTTTGCACAAGGATGAAATCATCTGGTGATCCATTTCTTAGGATGTATCCCCGTCATTAAGTGACACATAACTGTAAGTGGAGTCAAGCAATATGTGATCTTTGTGTCTAGCTTCTTCCATTCAGCATAATATTTTAGAGATTCATTCATGTTGTAACACATACCAGAACTTAATCCCTTTTTATGGCTGAATAATGGTTCCATTGTATAGATATGTCACAATTGGTTTATCCATTCATCAGTTGATGGCACATTTGGTTTGTTTTCAATCTTTGGCTATTGAGAATAATGGTCTATGAACAGTTGTGTACAAACTTTAGCTTGAAGTCTTCTCCCCCGTTTTTTTCTTTTTTCTTTTTTTTTTTTTTTTGAGATGGAGTCTCACTCTATCGCCTAGGCTGTAGTGCAGTGGTGCAATCTGGGCTCACTGCAACCTCCGCCTCCGAGGTTCAAGCCATTCTCCTGCCTCAGCCTCCTAAGTAGCTGAGATTACAGTCATCCGCCACCACTCCCGGCTAATTTTTGTATTTCTAGTAGAGACAGGGTTTCACTATGTTGGTCAGGCTGGCCTCAAACTCCTGACCTCATGATCCACCCACCTCAGTTTCCCAAAGTGCTGGGATTACAGGCATGAGCCACCATGCGCGGCCCTCTCCCCCATTTTATACTCCGCCTTTCTCAGTGTGCTAAAGGCAAAAAATATTACAAATGTCAAATGCAACATAATCATACATGAAATTAGTTCTATAAATTGTGATGGTTCTACTGGTTCTATGACCTCAGATGTAAACATTAGAACATATTTATGGCTACAAATGAAAAATAAAGTATAATTATGTGTGTAACTACAAAGGGCTAGGAAAAATAAAAATTCAAAAACTCTATACTCCTACGAACAGGGGCGTATCTTTTAAGTTTCTGTTCATCTTTAAATAATTCAAGTTGGGAGTAGTAGACAATGCGTTATGGGTACACTTGATGACAGAAGCATTTTATAGATCACTAAACAATAAGTTCACACTGAAATAAAAGGCCTCAGCCTTACAAATTGATAAATCATATACATAGATATTGAATATATAATTAGTACATAATGCACTGTATATGTACAGTTTAAATTTTAGATTAACATGTTTTAAGTTGAAATAAAGAGTGTATAATTTAGAGAAAACCATAATCAGAGAGCCATTAGCTTGTGCTCACTCCCCTTTTCTTCCTAGTTATAGATGATTGAAAGTTTGTTTTTCAGGCAGGAATGTGCTGAGGAGAGAAGAGAGGGAAGATGGAGAGGAAACTGCTGAGCTGAGGCAGGCAGACACCCTAGCTGCATCCAGGAATCAGGAGAAAGAACGACAGTTCCCCTGGATCTCCAATCCTCACCACACAAGCTGGGAAGCATCATTAACATGCTCAGAGACAGAGGTCCTTCTCAGAGAGTCCTTGAGTTCTGACCCTCAGGGCCTGCTTTTATAAGCAGGAGGGAATTACAGACATGTCACCACATCCAACTAATTTTTGTATTTTTTGCAGATATGGGGTTTTGCCATGGTTCCCAGACTGGTTTCAAACTTCTAAGCTCCAGCAATCCACCTGCTTTGGTCAGCTTCCTCTCCTGGGGTGGAGCACGGTACATTTATTTGTGGAGGTAATTTTCCATCTGAGAAAGGGTCACCAACAGAGATCGTAGTGAGCTGATAATGTCTGATGTCACTATTTTGCCTACAGCAGCTGTGGGTGACACAGGAACATCCTTTATTCAGTGGCAGCAAAACCCTGCTTTCTTCTCAGGAGTTAAGGGGACCTGTGGATTTCTAGCTCCATATAGGTGGGAGACTCAGCTAACAGCCAGCACTGAATTTCAGCTGCCACTGTACAGAAAGGAAGCTGACCATCACTGGTCAGATTGCTGCTCAAAAAGTGGGATTCTCTGAATACTTTGATGCCTTCAAGGCAGTCCTACCTCTGACTCCAAGTCCATCATTTTGGTGGCTTTCTAAAGGAAAGATGAAATATCTGTAAAAAGATGGCAAGACACTCAATGCTAGAGTAGAATTAAGGAAAAAACCCTTAGTTCCCAAGGCTGAAAATGATGTAAGCCAAATAAAACTTGTTTTTGCTTTGAGATAGGGTCTCACTCTGTTGCCCAGGCTTGAGTGCAGAGGTGTGATCTCTGCTCACTGCAGCCTGGATCTCCCAGGCTCAAACAATCCTTCCACCTCAGCTTCCTGAGGGGCTGGGATTGCAGGCACGTGCCACCATATCCAGCTAATTTTTGTATTTTTTGTAGAGATGGGGTTTTGCCATGCTACCCAGACTGGTTTCAAACTTCTAAGCTCCAGCAATCCAACTGCTTTGGCCTCCCAAAATGCTGGGATTACAGGTGTGAGCCACCACACCTGGCCTAAAACTTCTTCATCTAGCCTTTTACCCAAGTGTCCATAAATTTCCCTTTCCCTTAACCATTTTTTTTTTGACAAGCCTCACCTGGGAGTCCCTAAAGTCAAAAGACAAACTGCAAGAAGTGTTTATTAAATAATCTGTAATTCTCAAAACCTGAAAATGCCTCTGAGCAATTATAATGGAGATATTTGTGAATATCTCTTTGGATATATATTCTTTGGATTGGTTAACAGTTTTCACTGTCTCAGACAAATGAATGAGGCATCATTTGATATTATAGAAAGCATCCCAATTACTGGGCATGGAGGGTTTTGCACCTGTTAGAAGCACAGGGGCTCAAGGGTTTGCTGTCTGGCTTCAGGATTGGGGAGGCACTGAGTTGTCTCTGTGTGTGTGTGTATGTGTGTGTGTGTGTCTGTCTGTCTGTCTGTCTGTGTATAAGTAACATTTTCCTTGCTGAGTATGGCTCAAGGGAGGGCATTATAGAATCCAAAATGGGTCTGCTTGCCCAGGCCAGTAAAACCAGATATCCACACTGAGGTTGCAGTGGTAGAAAGGAAGGCATTTATTTGCAAGGTGCCAAGCAAGGAGGACCAGGCAGCAAACGCTTACATATTGACCTCCCTGATGGCTTGCAGGTAAGGGTTTTTAAAGTCAGGGTAAATTTTAGGAAAGCAGAAGCTAGGGGGCAAAATTACAAATCAATACATGGAGTTACACTTTGGTTTTGGCCTAAAGGGCCAAGATATCTTGAAGTTGTAGGGCATGAGGGTGCTTACAGGTAGTAGGTAGATTCAAAGATTTTCTGATTTGGAATTGTTTAAAAACTTGGGGTTAGCAGAAAAGAATGTTAACTGGCTTGAAAGTGTGGCTCCCTCTCGGCCCCTCTGGAAGAAATTTAGAGCAAAGAACCCTGGTCAAGAGTTCAGTCTTCAGTTCCCCCTTATCTGAGGTCTGTGGATCCACTGGGAGGGGGTCCAAGGTTTCTGAAAGACAACTCAGAGACATGTGTTAAGATGTTATCTTTATGTAGGGAAACCAAAAGTCTCCAGACTCCAACTTCCTTGGCTATTGTTTTAGGCCATTATTACCTCCTTGCTTATCAAGTTACTTACGTACTTCTCAGGGTTAGCAGGTGCCTGGAATTTCCCTTGAAGGAACTCAGAATTTTCCTTTATTTCCATGCTTGGGGGCCTGCAGGCCCCCAAATAGGGGACACTGCTCTGTCTCAAGGGTATAGCAATTCCTTTACAGAATCTAACCCTATAGATAGCCAGATGCCTATGGCTGCAAGTACCCTTAGATTACAGAGTCATTTGACATGGGGGCCATAGAAACAGCACTGGACCTCTAGTCAGGAGGCCTGGCTCAGGATCCCGGACTCTGCCACTTGCAGCTGAGTGACCCCAGACAAGACCCTTGATTTCCCCTGACCTCTCTGCCTCCTCTGTAAGAAGAGGGTGTGTACGGGTTGGTCTCCAGGTTCCCTCTGGTTCTCACAGCTATGATCCTTTGTTGTAATCAAGGCCTTTGCCCATCTACAGACAGCTGGTTTTAGAGACTCAGTTCATCAACAGTATCTGCATAATTTGCCACTTGCTTCAGTCCCAGTATTTCTCAGCTGCTCAATGTCCTGTGGAATCTAAAGTGCTTTCCAGCTGAATGGGTGGGCAGAGAAGGAGAGGGGAAGAAAGTCTGTAAAATTTTGAAAGTGTGGGATTCCTGGGCAAGATGATCAAATAGGAATAGCTCCGGTCTGCAGCTCCCAGTGAGACCAACGCAGAAGACGGGTGATTTCTACATTTCCAACTGAGGTACTCGTTTCCTGTCACTGGGACTGGTTAAACAGTGGGTGCAGCCCATGGAGGGGGGGCCAAAGCAGGGTGAGGTGTTGCCTCACCCGGGAAGCACAAGGGATCAGGAAACTCCCTCCCCTAGCTAAGAGAAGCCATGAGGGTCTGTGCCATGAGGGATAGTGCACTCTAGCCCAGATACTCTGCTTTTCCCATGGTCTTCACAACCTGCAGGCAAGGAGATTCCTTGGGTTTCTACACCACCAGGACCCTGGGTTTCAAGCACAAAAGTGGGCGGCCATTTGGGCAGACACTGAGCTAGCTGTAGGAGTTTTCTCATATCGCAGTGCCACCTGGAACTCCAGCGAGACAGAACTGTTCACTCCCCTGGAAAGGGGGCTGAAGCCAGGGAGCCAAGTGGTCTAGCTCAGCAGATCCCATCCCCACAGAGCCCAGCAAGCTAAGATCCACTGACTTGAAATTGTCGCTGCCAGCATAGCAGTCTGAAGTCGACCTGGGAAACTCAAGCTTTGTGTGGGCAGGGGCATCCGTTACTGAGACTTGAGTAGGCAGTTTCCCCCTTACAGTGTAAACAAAGCCACCACAGAGGTTTGGACAGGGTAGAGCCCACCACAGCTCCACAAAACCACTGTAGCCAGACTGCCTCTCTAGATTCCTCCTCTCCAGGCAGGGCATCTCTGAAAGAAAGGCAACAGCCCCAGTCAGGGGCTTATAGATAAAACTCCCATCTTCCTGGAACAGAGCACCTGGGGGAAGGGGCAGCTGTGGGAACAGCTTCAACAACATTCCTGCCTGCAGGCTCTGAAGAGAACAGCACATCTCCCAGCACAGTGCTCAAGCTCTGCTAAGGGACACACTGCCTCCTTAAGTGGGTCCCTGACCCTCGTGCCTCCTGATGGGGAAACACCTCCCAGCAGGGGTCGACAGACACCTCATACAGGAGAGCTCCGTCTGGCATCTGGTGGGTACCCCTCTGGGACAAAGCTATCAGAGGAAGGAGCAGACAGCAATCTTTACTATTCTGCAGCCTCTGCTGGTGATACCCAGGCAAACAGGGTCTGGAGTGGCCCCCCTGCAAATTCCAGCAGACCTGCAGAAGAGGGGCCTGACTGTTAGAAGTAAAACTAGCAGACAGAAAGCAATAGCATCAACCTCAACAAAATGGACAACCATGCAAAAACTCCATCTGAAGATCACCAACAGCAAAGACCAAAGGTGGATAAATCCACAAAGATGAGGAAAAACCAGCTTAAAAGGCTGAAAATTCCAAAAAACCAGAATGCCTCTTCTCCTGTGAAGGATCACAACTCCTCACCAGCAAGGGAACAGAATTGGATGGGGAATGAGTTTGATGAATTGACAGAAGTAGGCTTCAGAAGGTGGGTAATAACGAACTCCTCTGAGCTAAAGGAGGATGTTCTAACCCAACGCAAGGAAACTAAGAATCTTGATAAAACATTTGATGAATTGCTAACTAGAAGAACAAGTTTAGAAAAGAACTTAAATGACCTAATGCAGCTGAAAAACTTAGCTCAAGAATGTCATGAAGCACACACAATTATCAATAGCCAAATCTACCAAGTGGAAGAAAGGATATCAGTGATTGAAGATCAACTTGATGAAATAAAATGTGAAGACAAGATTAGAGAAAAAAACAATGAAAAGAAATGAACAAAGCCTCCAAGAAATATGGGACAATGTGAAAAGACCAAACCTACATTGACTGGTGTAACTGAAAGTCACAAGAAGAATGGAATCAACTTGGAAAACACTATTCAGGATATTATCCAGGAGAACTTCTCCAACCTAGCAAGACAGGTGAACATTCAAATTCAGGAAATACAGAGAACACCACTAAGATACTCCTCGAGAAGGGCAACCCCAAGACACACAATTATCAGATTCACCAAGGTTGAAATGAAGGAAAAAACGTTAAGGGCAGCCAGAGAGAAAGGTTGGGTTGCCCACAAAGGGAAGCCCATCAGAATAACAGTGGATCTCTTGGCAGAAACTCTACAAGCCAGAAGGGAGTGGGGCCAATATTTAACATTCTTAAAGAAAATAATTTTCAACCCAGAATTTCATATCCAGCCAAACTAAGCTTCATAAGTGAAGGAGAAATAAAGTCCTTTACAGACAAGCAAATGCTGAGGGATTTTGTCACCATCAGGCCTGCCTTATAAGAGCTCCTGAAAAGAACTAAATATGGAAAGGAAAAGCTGGTACCAGCCTGCAAAAACCAAACCAACACTATGAAGAAACTGCATTATCTAAAAGTCAAAATAACCAGCTAGCATTATAATGACAGGATCAAATTCACACATAACAATATTAACCTTAAATGTAAACAGGCTAAATGTCCCAATTAAAAGGCACAGACCGGCAAATTGGGTAGAGTCAAGACCCATGGGTGTGCTGTATTTAGGAGACCCATCTCACATGCAAAGACACACATAGGCTCAAAATAAAGGGATGGAGGAATATTTATCAAGCAAATGGAAAGCAAAAAATAAATAAATACAAAATAAAAAAAAAAATAAAAAAAGCAGGGATGAACATTGATGTGAAAATCATCAATTAAATACTGGCAAACTGAATCCAGCAGCACATCAAAAAGCTAATCCACCATGATCAAGTTGGCTTCATTCCTGAGATGCAAGGCTCATTCAACATATGCAAATCAATAAAAGTAATCCATCACATAAACAGAACCAATGACAAAAGCCACATGATTATCTCAATAGATGCAGAAAATGCTTTTGATAAAATTCAACACCTCTTCATGCTAAAAATATTCAATAAACTAGGTATTGATGGAACATATTTCAAAATAATAGGAGCTATTTATGACAAACTCACAGCCAATATCATACAGAATAGGCAAAGCTGGAAGCACTCCCTTTGAAACTGACACAAGACAAGGATGCCCTCTTCCTTCCTTCCTTCCTTCCCTCTTCCTTCCCTCTTCCTTCCTTCCTTCCCTCCCTCCCTCATTTCTTTTTTTCTTTCTTTCTTCCTTTCCTTTTCCTTTCCTTTCCTTTTCTTTCCTTCCTTCCTTCCTTTCTTTCTTTTTCTTTCTTTCTTTCTTTCTCCTTCCTTCCTTCCTTCCTTCCTTCCTTCCTTCCTTCCTTCCTTCCTTCCTTCCTTCCTTCCTTCTTTCTTTCTTTCTTTCTTTCTTTCTTTCTTTCTTTCTTTCTTTCTTTCTTTCTTTCTTTCTTTCTTTCTTTCTTTCTTTCTTCCTTCCTTCCTTCCTTCCTT